>NW_010290275.1:0-66399 GCF_000700745.2 Antrostomus carolinensis | reverse complement strand
TTAATTATGTTATCACAGAGACATTACTGATTGTCTCATCCTTGGCCAGCGGTGGATCCATCTTGGAGCCGGCTGGCATTGGCTGTGTCGGACATGGGGGAAGCTTCTGGCAGCTTCTCTCACAGAAGCCACCACCATGCCCACCCCCCACTGCCAAAACCTTGCCTTGCAAACCCAATACAACTATGTACAGTTGTTTTTTGACCATGTACATTTGGCTTTTGCATATCTTCAGGAGTGAAGATTCCAGCTTCTCTCTAGGCAAACTGTCCTGCGTTTCATGGAATCACAGAATTGTTTGCGTTGGAAGGGACCTAAAAGATCATTCAGTTCCAACTCCCTTGCAATGAACAGGACATCTTCAACTAGGTCAGGTTTTTCAAAGCTCTGTCCAGTCTGAACTTGAACACTTCCAGGGAGGGGGCATCCACAACTTCTCTGGGCAACCTGTTCCAGTGTTTGACCTCCCTGATAGTAGAAAAGGGTTTTCTTGCCTTTGAATTTCTTGTATTTCAGTTTGTGCTTATTACCTCTTGTCTGGCTGCTGGACTACTGCTAGTAATGAGAGATGCTCCAAACCCTTAATCATCTTTGTGGCCCTTAGCTGGACTTGTCCAATATACCTGTGACTCTCATGTATTGGGGGGCCCAGCAGCAGGCATAGCGCTTCAGATTCGGGCTCACCAAGGGCTGAGTGGAGGGGAAGGATCAACTTGATAGTGATTCTCTACCTAATGCAGACGGGGGGGCTGTTGGTTTTCTTTGCTGCAAGAGCACATTTTTGTCTCATGTTCAACTTGGTGTTACACCAGGACCAGCAGGTCTAAAGCTGATTTCCAGCCAGCTGGTCTCCAGCTTGTATGGGCATATGGAATTATTACTAGTCTGGTGCAAGGCTTCAAATTTCTCTTTGTAAAACTTCACAAGGTTCCTGGTAGCCCATCTCTCCAGCCTGTTGAGGTCCTGCCAAATGACAGCTCAACCATGTGATGTATCATCCACCCTTAGCAGCTTCATATCATCTGCAAACTTCCTGAGGATGCATTATGTCCCATCTAGACCATTAATAACTTTTCTTTTCCTGTCCTTTCATCTCTCAGACAGGCAGAAGATTAGAACTGCAAAGTAATTCAAAAATAACTACTGAAGTGGTTCTTTTTCAGTTCCATGACTTGAAAGAAGGGCAAGATTTCCTCCAGCCTCAATTTTTTTGCTAGAAAAATCTGCAATGTGTTATGAGTGTAGAAGGCTTTTACATAGCCTTCAAATATTCTATCTAGTGGACACTACTGTCCTCCTTTCTAACCATTGCTGGGCAAAATGAAAATTTTGTCAATCACAGAAAAGTCATTTTCTGTGTATCAGCACAATGTCCTTCAGCACAGGTGTTTTCATAATGATGATATATACTGAAAATTCATGGTGTTCAATGGCTCTCACACTCATACTTCCACCTCATCAGTCACATGTCAGTGTAACTTTACCCTATGCTCTCAATAATCTTGAAATTATGTTCATAATGCAAAACAGTAGTCTAATTCTAACTTTGTTTAAAACACTAAATTTAGCTTCATTATTACATGGAAAATATTTTCATTTGTTAGATGTAGAAATCAGGAACTGTTTTTATCATTCCATAGATACTTAATGAAATTCCTTCAGTGAGAGTTATGAAAGTACAGTAGACTTCTCTCTAGATCAGCATCTACGGTCATGTAGAGGACTTTCAAACAGTATTTTGAGGTAGTTGCTTATACCGTGATAATCTAAACAAGAGTCAAGCAACCTGTAAGATAAATTACCTCCAAATTATTCAAATCAATTAACTCCTAGCAACGTAATGCAGCCTTTACAACAGAAATTTTCATTTAGTATGTGCTTCATTTAGTAAATATTTAGTATCCCCGGATTTGAGATTTAAAAGACATAAATTCCAGCTTTTAAAATGCATTTTTGAACATCAGCCAAAATTATGTCAGTTAATATTATTTTTTGTGATCACCTTTTCAGAGAGGCAATATTCGTCACCATTTATTATGTGCCAGAATAATTTCTTCTTTTTTTTCATATCTGCAAAATTATTGGTTCATAGTATTACAAGATCTGATAATTGAGTATTAACAGTGAATAGTATATAAAAACATATCCATGCCTATTATTTACCAATATAATATTGAAATACCAATATGACAGCAGAACTTAAGTAGCAAATAAGGATGTCAGGTATTTTAAGCCAAAATTTTTCAAATTAAGTTCATAATTTGACCACTGCATTGGAAGAATATTTTGTAGCATTTAAAATTGGCTATTCTAATGCTTTGCTATAAAAACCTTTTTTTATGAACTTTTGGTATGTGATTTAAAAAAAAAAAAGTTTTATTTTATTTGAAAAGCTTTGAAGTGAAAGTACAGTGTTAATTTGAGATAACTCACTTCAGGGCCCTCCTGGAGAACATCAGGGCTGAATGAGGTGGTATTTGAATGACTGACCACAAATCATCGTTCTCATAGTAAGAAAAGAAAAAAAGAAAACCTCTTGAACAGTCATGTAGAGAGTTTCAACAAGATTGATACTCATATGTATGGTTATTAAAAATGAAAGTAAATACATGTGTTTAATATGACGCACAGTAGTTAGGAAAACACACTGCAAGACTAGGACTGAGAAATAACAGACTTATAAAAAAATTACTTGTTCTAAGAAGACATCAGTTCAGCATCAGACCAAAGTTTACATAAAGCTCAAATATATATATACATATACATATATATACACATAGATGATCTTTAAGGTCCCTTCCAATCCTAACCATTCTATGATTCTATTATATATATATATACACATATATATTTACAAGAACAGAACCTGTCTTTTTTTGTTGCTATTTACACAAAAGAGGATTTTAACAATTTCAGTGTGTGGTCATGTAAATTTAAGATATATGCAGACAATAATTTTGGTAATATATGTAATGGCTTAAAATGAAGATTTCTTTCTCAGCAGCTGAGCCACAATAACGAATTACATGAATGATCTCCATCCAAAATAACTACATTTGGGCTTTCTCCAGGTCGATACTAACAGTTGGACTCCCTCCTTCTGCCCCATTTATATCTGGAACAGACATGTGTGTATGCAACATTATTAGAAAACAAGTTAAAACAGAGTAACTGGGTAAAACTGTAAGTTTTCCTTGGAATGATAAAATAATATCTAATAGATTTAATATGCTTTATCCTATACAAGGCTTATTATGCCATAGAGCAGAACCTTCAAACTATGTGAATTCTGTGAGAAGAGCAGCTTAGGAAGTCTCAGTCAACATGTATGCAACAGAAGTCAGATCTATTATAATTTTACCAAAACGTATCATATAACGTTGTTATTTTAATCCACGTCTCCAAACAAAATAGAAGAATGAGTAAAGGATGAAATACACAAGGCTTAGCATTTCACAGCTCAAAACCTCGATCCAAAGAGAAAACAAAGACAATAAAATATTTCTAAATACTTCATTTTCGTTTTCTGATTGCCTAAGCTCTTTGATTCATGTTATGGTTTCTACAAATGTAGGTAAAAGGAAAAGGGAAATGAAAAACTGAAAAGAAATAACAAATAGAAATCAGAAAGCTTGATGTAGGCTACAGTAAAGTAGCCAACTGGGACGATATCAAATGAAAGATTACTCTTGTTTGTTAGGAATCAATTCTTGCAAAAAATTCAACCAGGCAGCTTTATATTCAAAAGCAGTAGGGGTACCTATTGAACTAAAAGATACCTTGCTTTTCCTGTCAGCAGGTGTCCTGGTTTAGGGCTCTAAGCAGCCTGGTGTACAAAACATAAACATGTTCTGTACACTGCTTTACCTTGGCAGTCTCTTAAACAACTGTACTGTCTTGTGGAGAAAAAAAATGCAAACATATACATGAAACTTGTTCCAATATCTTTTCACCAGCAAAATTCCAGAAACTCTTACACTTTTCTGAAGCCTTGCCATATCACTGAGATTTTCAAAGCATAAAGGATGTCTAATTTCAAAAAGTATATTACTACAAATCTGAGCCTCTAGCTTTTGAAAACAAAGGTGGACTAAGATATAGCTGTCTCTTTTATGGCTATGTTCTTCGATGTACTCAACTAGTACTAGCTTTGCCTATTTGATTAGTGTATCACATCTATCACTACTGAATATTGATGCTGAAATGCCCATTACACCTATATTCATGAAGTGCCTCTATAGTTGTTATTTTATTTTCCTACTTGCTTAATCTCATGCTTCATAATACTATAATACAACATAAACATAAAATTTGTACGTAATATATGCACATATATGCAATACGCATAAACATAAAAATTAAAAATTTACAAAGACCTACTTGTTCTAGAACACTTTTATTAGTCATTTGCATGTGACTGTAAGACATGAATGCTTTAGAATATAAAGCTTTGATTTATAATACTTAGAAGACGATTTTGTGACAAAGTAACTGAAAATAAAATTAAGGTTTGTAAGTATTTCCAGTGCACTGGCTACTTGAGAATATTTGTCTGTCCATATGCTCATCATCATCATTAATAAAAGGCAGCATATCACATTTGCAGTGAGGAATTCACTGCCTCAAATACTGTCTCATTTGCCGTAACATAAGAATGCACACAGAGTCAGTGCTGCTTGTAAATCCATCTACAGTCAAACTGCCTCATGCTAACTTCTTCATAGCATCATCCGCTTGGTATTCCAATCGGACTTCCATACACAGCAGTATTTCTCTACAATTATTTCTACAGTGCAATTCCTCTGAAATATACATATTCAAGTATCTGTCTTTGTTATCAAAAGTAAGTATTTGATAGTCTCATTTATTCACCTCTCCCCCCCATTTTTATTAATAAAATGGTCAGAAATCTTTATGAATCACCTAAAAGAGGAAAAATTCTTTGTATAGAAAAACTTGTAGGTTTTTATTTAACAACATGGAACTTCTAGCAAGCCAATGTATACATTCCACATTCAAGATTACATATATGTCAGACTTTATTTTTTGAAACTTAATAGTTTTGAAAGACAAAAAAATATTGCAATAATACTTAATTTTCCTATTAAGGTAACAAAAATAATAACAGAATAAGACTAAGCATAACCAATAGAAGCACACTAACTTTATATGAGAAATTATAAGCAGGAATCAAACAGTGAAATATTCATGGCAAAAAATATTGAGTTTACAAGAACAATATTAGGCATTAATCACTGTTTTAATATTAAACTTTAAGAATGTGTTATAGCCCATAGGAGTTCATAGAATTTATGAATATATTTCTACTTAAACATACACTAAAATGTTTTCCTGACTAGGAATGGCTTCCTGAATCTAAACCTGATATAATAAATTCTCACTTTTTCTGTAAACTAATTAATTTCCTCCTGTTATCTTTTCATTGTTGTTTCTCAAGTACATGATGACATTTTGTCATATTCACCTATTTTAGATGAAAAGATGGTTTCATTTTTAAAATCAGTATTGGCTTTTTGGACTTATCTTTGCTTTCATTAATACCTCACTGTGCAGAATATATGAAGATGGTCACAGCAGAGCTCTTTTTAATCCTCACACTGGGTTATGTCTTTGATCATCTATTAACTGAGACTATAGTATATTAACTTTCAGCTGAGTCAAGATAAAAGCTTTCTGTGAGGGAGAAGTTTCCTTCTTTGCTATTCAGCACTCTTGGATATTAATACCAAGCAATATATGAGCTGTCTTTCATTATAAACAATGTAGACCAGAGAGAACTAATGCTCAAACACATTTTTCTGCATAGACTTATTGTGTTTGATACATTGACAGAACTTCATGTCACATACCTCTTAAAAGAAGAAAGTCCTTGAAAGGGCAAAAAAAGAAAAAGCAAGATAGGCTTTGAAGATGTAAATAAACTGACATCATTACAGATTAATGTGAAAAAGTAATACGCCACATAATTTTATAAAGTTTAACTTGAGTGAGTGGTTTAAAAGGCTTTTTCAATTAGTTTTTTGAATCTATATGGTATTTAAGTCAATGAGACAAAAGAACATAACTAGTCCCATGCTTGAACAGATTAGAAGTCTGTCTAGTCCCATATCTGTAATAATGACTTGAAGCTGAAATTTCAGAAAATAATTTGTGTAAAATTAGCAGGCAGAATTAAATTTTCATATATTAATCTTGCAGTTACATTTGTAGTTTAATATCTGTTTCAAAAATGTTATACAAATTGCCATAGCTCTGCCTATTCTAGATATGCAAAATCAGAGTCCTAACATTAAAAAAAAATAGAAATCAGATTTCTTCACCTCAACAGCTTTCAATGCCAATAAATGACATAGATTAATTACAAATTATGATCACAAAGCTATAATATATTTGGAATTACTCCCTTGACTTTTTCATTATTCTTACATTTTGAGATAGAGATAATTTATATTATGGAGAAGGATGTACTGGTGGCAGCCTAGTGCTTGGCCGTTAAGAGTTCAATGTTTAGCTACAGTGCTGGAGCAGTGCTACCTATTAAGTGAAACAAAGAATGATGACTTTTTTTTCCCTGTTAGCTGAACTTGCTTTGTTCAAAATTCTGCTTTTAAGCATTCTCTGGGCTTCTATTTCTCTTTTCTTATGGCTGTAATACTTCCTTTAAAATCTTCTGATTGTGATACTGATTTTGAAAAAAAAAACCAGGTTAGAAGCAGAGTTCTCAGAAAGTGGAGACTGTGAAAAATATTTTTTGGTCTAGCATAAAACAGTTAAAAATGTTTTTCTCACACATTTAAGAACTTGTTTTTTTAACATTAGATACTTCTTCACTTGTCATTGACTTAAATTACTGTAGCCAGTAATGACCACTAGCATACTTTTGAAAATTAGTACCGTGACAGTGCTTGTATATTCTTTGCAGTGATATGTCAGCTGAATACCTAGCAGGGAAAAATTGTTGAAACACCTAATGCACTTATTTAGTGTATTTTACATTTCCATGAAACAGTTTTCAAGATCTAGAAGTGTTTTTTCTTTTCAATTTTCTGCAACAAACAAATACTATAAAGTGAAGAGTTACACCAAGAAGTAGTAGCTATTATCTTATTCCAGGTTTCACTGTATACAATATGTTTGCTCTTTATTTGATGAGCAGAGAAAAAGAATCCAGGAAGTCAAATAAAATATTTCATCAATACATCTGTAGTGATAGTAAAGATAGTAGGGATAATGCAATAGGGTAAGCAGTTCAAAATCAGGAACAGGCCAGGTTATGCAATAACAGCAATGGGTGTGAAAGGTAAACTGTAATTCCCTGAAAGTCCAAGATGCCTCACAATAACCAGTTAGGGACAAAGGAAGGAGGTCTTCACACCAGGAAGGAAGACACATTCTTGCTAGACACAGAAAAAGTCTCAGATTTTTTTTTTTTCTTTGAACTTTTGCTCTTCCAAAAGATGGGAAGAGGAAAGCCAGTGAAAATTTCAGCCAATAAAATCTATGTAGGAAGATATTTCTTAAGTTGCTAGAGAAAGATTCCAACTTAAACTAAAAGAGAGAGTTAGAGGCTAGCTGACATACTGAGGAAGATGAAGATCTTTATTGTTCTATATAATCCTAACATGATTTTCTTTTTATTTTTGGTAACAGTTCTGTTATCATGAAGCTGGGCTTTTTGCTAAACATATTCTGATCTTTCAATCCTGTCTAGTGAGAAAGTTAATTCTGACTTCTCTCCTGGACAACAGAAATTCCAAAACTATGGCTGTAGAGATGTTAAAAGTAGACTAGAGGTCATTAGCAGGTGCTTGGTTCCCTTGTTCACTGTATTTAAAGAATAATGACATGTGCCTCCATAGAATGCACAAAGTAGTGGGAAAGCAAAGAACACACAGGTCAGGGGAGAAACGTTTATGCTTTGAGCACATATGATAACCAGAAAAGCTGCTTTGACAGGCTGCATATTAAAGGTCTCACATACCATCTACTAGCATTTTGAGGAACATTATTAAGGGCTACCTGAACATTTATGTTGATAAGATACAGATGACATGTCCTGCTCCTTGCTTCAGCCTTTTTTGCATTACTGTAGCTATACAAATGGTGTATGGAGCCTTTTTGGCCCCAAACATAATAACTGTGCATCACCGGGGACTCTTCTGTGCTCCAGCAATTTTTCCACCAGCACACCTAGCGTTCCAAGGCTGTTCTTTGTGGTCAGGGACATTTGTCCACTCCCTCTCATTCTTCCCTGTGAATCATGCAGTTCTCTTTGGACCAAAGACTGTTACCTATATAAACTGGTTAGCACAAAGTTTTCCATGCCAAGGAATATGGGAATGTTACATAACATAACAGGTTTTTCAGTAATAAAATAATAAAACGAAGGAAAATGGATCCTCATCCATTTACCACAATACGGTTATACTGTATCTTGTGAAACAGTCACCTTAAAGACCTACAATACAGCAGAGGAAACACTTTGTTAGCACAGACGATTTTGCTAAGAAAGAACATGAGGTCATTTTTACAGTAATTTGAATTTCAAATACATATCAAAAGACAAACCTGAGAACAGACTTCAAGGCAAACTACAGGCTTTTTCTGATTAATATACTTCAATTCTTCTTAAGCAAAATTCCCTACTTCTCTTGCTGAAAATCATCAGAGATCAGAAATTTAAAAAAATATATGGAAACATTATAAAAAAGAACATCAGAAAAAACTAACACTGAGCAGAGACAAATATTTATTATTAAAAAAAAAAAAAGTTTTATACAGCATTTCCCTGCAAACTGTTTTCAAGGTCTGATTCTGAGTTAAATACTGAAGTAGTTTTCTTAACGCATAAATTGTTTGAAACATAATGGGGAAAATATTAATACAGATTTAAAACATGAGTTTTATATTATTTTAACAATTTTATAAATGTCCCATGACCACAATATTCCATATTTTTCAATTCTTATGAAGAGGGAAAGTGTCATTATATACATTCTACATGTTAGGAAGGGAGACACGGAAAGGCTAAGTGATTTTATTTGCATTCTGGAAAGAGAAATAGGAACGGGTGGTCACTAATCACATCTATATAATTGGAAATTTGCTCTGAAGTACCATTAATTCTGCAAATCTTCAGGAGCTAAATTACACTCACACAGTTATAACTATCTAAATATTTATCATCTAGGCTATCTATTTAGTAAATAGTACCTTATGGTGGTCATTTGTTCCACTGGTTTCTCTTTTGATCTTTGAAAATTTTTTTATTCAGAACTTTCTGTGTGTATTACTTTCTATTTGATGCCTGACTTTTACAAGCAGATAAATGAGAGAAATTCAGCTGTGAGTCTCTAATGCAACCTAGCTCCAACAGTAATGTTAACTTTGGTAACCAATATACTTAGTTGTTTCATGACACAAAGTTGTATATAGTATTTGGACAGTTTCTTGAATCCCATCAGACAAATATTCAAACATCTTCAAAGTGGTATTTTAAGCTCTAGGATGTTTTACATGGTATAGACATATAATCTCTTCGGCCCTCCCAACATCAAATTGAAGTTAGCAGAGTAGCCTATTAATTTGGAGCTACTGGTAAAGACCTTCTGGACCATCCTAAAAACATTTTTTATGCTTCAGAAATCTTTATAGTGACTCTGGGTCCACTTTCTTAGTACACTAATACTGATTTATAGTTTTTCATTTAAATTATGTAAAAAATACTTTGAGTTAACATAATAGACCCTGTCTGTTGTGAGCTGCTCTCTCAACTTCTGAACTCAAAGTCAAGAAAATCCAGGGCTAGCAAACTCATGAGGCTATAATCTGAAGAAAATGATGGTAACTTCCTAGTATACTTTGGCCGGATAAATCGCCCTTCAGTAGAATTGTCAAGAACAACGGGAACATACTAGCATATCTGAGTCAAGGCACTGTTGGAAATTAAACTACCATATTTTGCTGATCTATGTTCTTTCTTTATCTATTTGAATGTTATACTTTCTGTTTCCTTTTGCAGCAGGTGCCACCTGAACTTTTGTAAAATCATTACAGTTTTGGAATTTTTTTGCATAAATTTAAGAAAAGCAATAACATGCCATCATGGTCACTACAAGGAGGGAAATATGATACACACCATTCATATATAGGACAATAGACTACCATTACTGCAATTTATTGTTAAGTTAGCTGAAAACCATATGCTCTAAGTTGTCTAAGCTTATCTAAAATGTGTAGTCAGTGATTACATTTTTCCACCTTTAATTTCTTATAATAAACCAATCAGTTTAAAATACTTTGGAAAAGTTTTTTTGGCTGATGTTTCTTCAGCTGTCAGATATTATTCATCTTTACAGTTATTTTAAATGGTTTATCTATATGTCAATCACGGTCACTTTCATTAATGATCAATCTAGTCTTTCTCTCCTGATTTATTTTTTTTTTATACAATAAAAGAAAAACAAAGAAATATTTCCTGTATTTTGGAAACCAGATTTCTGATGACTGCATGCTGCCACATCTGCCTCATCTACTTCATTTTTTTTCTGAATGCACTGAGGGACCTCATACAGCCTTGTGAGCAAAGCAGTTTATAAGGAAGTTATAATAGTACATCTGAACTGATTTTTTTTATCATCAAGCAATTGCCTATAAACTAGCATAAGGCATCCTTCATTCCATAGAGACATATGTTGCAGTGGTATGATATGTGGAACCATTTTCACAAAGTTTGACAGCAGAAAGGAATAAAGTTCCTGGAGAAATCTGTGGAAAAAAGTATAGTGTTTTTTAAAAGAATTTATCTTGTCCCTTTCTTTGTGTTTTGTATAATTTTAGGTATTAGACTCTACTGACAAAGTGATTTAAGATAACACTTCTGTGATTATTATTTAACATTAAAAATACATGTTGTTATGTACTAAATGCATTTGAGCTCAGTCCACCATGAAAAAATCACAGAATCACAGAATCATAGGGGTTGGAAGGGACCTCAGGAGATCATCTTGTCCTAGTCCACCCCCCCTGCCAAAGAAGGTTCCCTACAACAGGTTGCACAGGAAAGCATCCAGGTGGATTTTGAACATCTTCAGAGAAGGATACTCCACAACCTCTCTGGGCAGCTTATTCCAGTGCTCCATCACCCTCACAGTAAAGTTTTTCCTTAAGTTTGTCTGGAACTTTTGGTGTTCCAGATTTTCCCATTGCCCCTTGTCCTGTCACCATTTTTCCACCACTGAAAAATCCTGGCCCCATCCATTTTGCCTCTGCATTTCAGGTATTTATAGACATTGATTGATAAGATCCCCTCTCAGTCTTCTCCAGGCTGAAGACTCCCAGCTCTCTCAGCCTTCCCTCATACGGGAGATGCTTCAGGCCCCTAATCATCTTTGTGGCCCTCCGCTGGACTCTCTCTAGAAGATCTCTGTCTTTCGTGAACTGAGGAGTCCAGAACTGGATACAGTACTCTAGATGTGGCCTCACCAGGGCAGAGTAGAGGGAGAGGAGAACCTCCCTCAACATGCTGGTCACGCTCTTTTTAACGTACCTCAGGATACTGTTGGTCTTCCTGGCCACAAGTGCACACTGCTGGCTCATGGCCAAACTGCTGTCTACCAGGATGCCCAGGTCCTTTTCCACAGAGCTCCTTTCCAGCAGGTCAGCCCCTAAGCTGTACTGGTGCATGTGGTTATTCCTCCCCAGGTGAAGGACTCTACACTTTCTCTTATTGAACCTCATCAGGTTCCTTTCCACCCAAATCTTCAGTGTGTCCAGGTCCCATTGAATGGCAGCACAACCTTCTGGTGTGTCAGCCACTCCTCCCAACTTTGTATCATCAGCAAACTTGCTGAAGGTGGTCTCTATCCCTACATCCAGGTCATTGATGAAGATGTTAAACAAGACTGGACCCAGTACTGACTCCTGGTCTCAATCCACCTCACAGTCTACTCATCTATCCCATACCTTCTAATCTGTGCTACAAGGATGTTGTGGGAGACAGTACCAAAAGCCTTGCTGAAATCAAGGTAGACAACATCCACTGCTCTCTCTTCATCTACTCAGCTGGTGATGACATCATAGAAGGCTACCAGATTGGCTGGAAAGCTGCCTGGTGGAAAAGGACCTGGGGGTGTTGGTCAATAGCAGGCTGAACTGTGTCCAGGTCCAGTTTTGGGTCCTTCATTAAAAAAAGGACATTGAGGCACTGGAGCATGTCCAGAGAAGGGTAATGAAGTTGGTGAAGGGCCTGGAGAACAAGCCTTATGAGGGAACTGGGGTTGTTTAGGCTAGAGAAGAGGAAGCTGAGGGGAGACCTTATCACTGCTTACAACTAACTGAAGGGAGGTTGTAGCGAGTCAAGTGAGTGTCTTTTCTCCCAGGTAACTAGTGATAGAACAAGAGGCAATGGCCTCAAGTTGCACCAAGGGACGTACAGATTGGATGCCAGAAGAAGTTTCTTCACTGGAAGGGTTACGAGGCAACAGAAGGGGCTGCTTAGGGACGTGGTTGAGTCACTATCCCTGGATGAGTTTAAAAGATGGGTAGATGGGGTGCTCAGAGTTATGGTTTAGTAGTGGGTATATACGGTTGGACTCAATTATCTCAAAGGTCTTTTCCAACCAAGCGATTCTATGATTTTTTGCCAGATTTAGTTCCAAGTGAGCCTTAGCCTTCCTAGTTGCATCCCTGCAGGCCCTGACCACATTCCTATAGTCATATTGAGAAAAAATAATGCTAGCAGAAACTCAAAACCAACCTCTGCAAGGTATAGAAAGATCCTGAAATCTCAGATCAATAAATACATTTCTGAAGCTGATAGGAATGTACACTGTAGCAAGAATGTACAGTCTTTACCAAATCCTCTCTTGAGTCATAAAGCTGGACAAATAATGGAGGCTTATTAACAAATATTCCCCATATATTTGGGGGCCAGTCGAGATAATCCAATTCCTCTCATTATCTTGAGAAGCACTGGCTTAAATGGATATATTCTCTTTTCTGCAGTTATCTTTTCTTTGATGAGATTCCCACAGAAGTGGTCATTCTGAAAGACTCAACTTATCCTTGACCTTGCTGGTTTATTTAGAAAATTAATTGGGAAATCTTGCTTTTTTGAAAAAAAACTAAACCAAAACAAAAAACTAGACTACAGTGTAGCAAAATAACTCTAAAATGTGTATCTCCAAGACTGGAATGAGAGGGTCAGATGGAATCTTGCATTGATGGTGATAAGAACTACTTGCAACTTGAAACAGGTAGGTTCTTCAGAGGTTTTGTCTGACTTCTGTGATAAAAAAGGTTTCTAGTTAGAGACTGTAGTGGAGGATAACAGAGAAGGGATTGTAAGTGCATCCATAGTTCTGCTGGTTGTCTTTTTATCTCAGGATGTTATTTTGAGGCATGATGCTAAAAGCTCTAGTAGGATTCTGTTAAAAATGGCAGTAAGAAGACTGGAGTATGTTGTTGAAATTTGCTGGGAATCCACTTATCAGTCAGTAAAATAATGGATTAGAATTACAAGCTAAATGGGAAAAACATTTTTCGATCTCTATGCTAAATGGAAACACTGCCTTGGAGTGAAATAACTGCTTCTTAATGTCTAGAGGCATTCATAATATGGACTACCAAATGGGTGGAATTTGAGAATCACCTGAAGACTAGGATATAAAATGTGTAAGAAGATTTTTTTTTAAATATTTTTTTTAGTTTGGCTTGGCAGATTTGCCTCATATTTCTACATTTTGGCTAAAAGTTCTGATATCTTTTTCCATATTTTTTGTGGCAATAAAAGTCTATGCTTTTCAAGTAGCTTGCTAGCTGATATGGTGCCACCATCTTGCCTGGGAGAAAGAAAAATATTGAAGACATAATGAGTAATCAATCTGACCTAGCAGGGGCTCAGAGAGAAGAAAAATACTGCAGTAATAAGTGAAAACAATAATTACATAAATAGAAAAGTATGGCATAAAACAAAATTATAGGACTTCTTTGGATGGTAAGGACTATACAATAGACTTGTGTTGCAATAAGGCTAAAACAACATGGCGGCTTCTTAATAGTTCCTAATTTAAGCAACTGTGCAAGGGGTACTGGATGATATATTTGTGATTTCTATATAGATGCATTAGACATTATTTTTTCTACCGTGCAAATACAGCTGTAGTTCAGCCAGCTTCTGAATCTACAGGTTCTGTATGCGTACTGACTTCTCTGGACCATGAGGTAAAATTATTTTGTGGTGAATTTCCTCCTACTTTATACTGACTGATACAGGACTGTCATATTGAATGATGATATCCCCAGAAGATATAAACTACACTTATATCATTAGATTAAATTGTGCCTGCAACAACTTAGTACTCTCAGAACTATTTCAGTAGAATGTTCAAGGACCATTCCTGGTAGTCAGCTTCCCTGTTTTGGAGCTGAAACATTTGGTAGCATAGGCATAGGCCATGGTGTGCCAGTTGGCCTCAAAGACCTGTAATGATCCCAGAGATGCTTGATTTGCTAGCGCTGACTCAGTCACATGGTCCTGAGTCTCGCAGTAGCCATGGCCATTAAACTATCTCTCAGGTGTTTTATTTTGTACTGTCTTGTCTGGTGCTTCTTCCTCCTGTTGCGCAGAGGGTTTTGTTACCTGTAGTGTCATAAAGCTTGCTTTCCAGCTTTTAGATTTAAATATACTTGACTCTAAAGGAAATTAAGGATATATTCCTCTGAGGGAGAAGATGATGCCTTGTAGTTTAACTAGAACCCATTGCTCCCAAAGGGAAGAAGTGGATGTGTTCTGTCACTAGGAGGATATTCTTCTATTGAAGGAATATTTCTGTTACTAGGATGGAGCTGTCCTGCTATTCCACTGATTGTAAATCAAGAATGAATATGATATTTTACTCTGAAGTAACTGTGACACTTCCTATTTTGAACGGCAGAAGATAAGACCAGACATCTCTCACAATTTTCTTTAACTGTCTTTATTTCAGATTAAGTGTTTGTATAGTGGCTAGAACTCAACTGGTCTTATATGTAGTTTTCTTCTCCAAAGTTGATGCAGGATCTCAGCAAAGGGCCCTGCTTAAACAATAAATGAATTAGGTTCAATAATCATATGCAACTGAACTTTCCATAAGCCATCTTCATAAAGGGTGGAACTTAACCACATGTCTGTGTTCATATATGAAATGACATGAACTCAGCATAACCCTGGAGCAACAGATGTAATGCAACAGAACAGTCTTAGGGCTGATGAGTCTGAATAGCCTCCAAAGCAATAAAGGATATTGTATTAGCAACAGACAAACTTACAACAGTTGTTTTTGAACCAGTTTTGTTATAGATGATATACTGCAATTTTCAATAATACAATTTTCAAAAAGGGCATCTTAAAAAGTGCTCAAACACTATAAAATTAATGATAAAATATGTCACTTATGAGCACAAATAATTCTATTCAGAAGTAACTCAAATTAATATCTAGTGAATATTAGTCTCAGTGATTTAAGATAACGGAAATAGAGTTTAATAAACCAATATACTATTCTCAGTTACACCACAGAATCCTGGAATTTCTGCCTCAGATACGCAGTTGTCAAAAGATGGACATTGATAGCCAAATTTGGTTTTGGAATGCCAGTTTAAAATTACATGGGTCTTAGTAACAGAGATCTTGAAAACCTCGGATTGCATATTTCAGATACTTCTCAACGCTAAACATCCATCTCAAGATAACTTAAAATGAATGCCTGAAAAATGAAGTATTTGCATTCATAAGTAACTGACTTATACATAGTTCACTAACAGTTGCAGGTTGTATTCTTGATCTAATTAAGTCTAATGAAGTTTTCCTCTTAAAAAAAAAATAATAAAAAGCACCTATTTAAAAAAGCTAGCCCAGGCTGGCCCAAAAATGCCAAAGTATTTCAATGGTTTTGGATAAGTACCTTCATGATACAGAAGGTATCTCATGCTTTTACATTCTTAACCAAATTTACTGTTTTTTAACACCTCATGCTTTTCATTCTGAACCAAACGCTATGTATTTTGTATTGAAAATTAAAACTATTTAAAAATATTAGCAATTCTTAATATCTTTATCCTGGTAATTCTTGTGATAGTAAGACTTACTGTAAACCTGAAATAGTACAGTAGTTAACTAATTAACTCAGTAGCTAAGTAGTTAAGTAGTTTACTACTACTACCCTTTCAATCACAAGATTTCTGTAACTGAATAGCACACAAATAGTATTGCAAAGTCAAAAGATTGCAGCGAGGGATGTGATTTCCTCAAGAAGAATTAAAATAAATTATCTACTCATATCACTTTACAATATTTATATACTTAACTCTATGCAGGATGATGATTTAGCTTGAAGGTTATGTAATTGTACAGGCAAGTAAACAAGATGGAGCACACTGAATTTGCTGAACACTATATTGTTATTTATCATTAAATTAAATGTTCAATACATTTGAAAAACTGGTGACTGAAAACTGTGTAATTACTTTTTTTTTAGTGGAATAAGATACTCATATAAGAGATAAGAAACCTATTACTGAACTTCCTAATACATACAAGTCAGTGTTAGGAAAAAAAAAAAGTCTGAAAAATGTTAAAAATGTTAAAAAAAAACCATTTGCAATGTAGAGTGTCTCAAAATTGGGTAAAAATTCAGGTGTCAACAGACATACAGCTGGTTCCATAAATGTTCTTTCAATCACAGCTCCAGGAATCATGACATTAGGTAAAAAATGAATAAATTTTATTTTATTCTTTGTAAAAATTAAAGCAAAGACATAAACACTTCTAATGTAGATTGGTAACATTTTATAATGTTATTTGAATTAAACTGAATGAGTCAAGAGGAGAAGACTAGGTACAAATCCCAAAACAGAAAAAAAAAAAGAGTAAAAAACTTTATCTTATGGTTATGTCTCAAGAGTTTTAAAGATAATATAATGATTCTTTGGGAGTGAATAATCCCGTTTGAGTATGAAATTGTAAATAAAGAAAAATATATATGTTCTATTAGCAGATACAAATATCAATAAATACTTCACTTCTTGAAAGATTATATTAATTGTACCATCCCAAAATAGTTCTTTTTTAACAGAGGAGCTTGAAAAAAGTAATAAATCGCTTAGGTTTATGATATTCTGCATTTTTATTTTTACTTTTAGATGCAAATTTATCAAATAGAATGAGCTCAGTTAATTTAAACTGAGACATAGTAGGCAGCAGGAAAAATGCATTTTTAAAACAAATGTTCTTGAGTTAACAACATATTCAGACAAAATTATGGATTAAGATAAATAATCAGGTATTTAATAATTCATTTAAACTGTTCACTGCATTTCTTTTGATTCACCATTTCTGTCTGTAAGAACAGAAGTGTCCATGATTTGAAGTAAGTCTTTTGACCTTTCCTCATTCTTGCTATTACAAATAACAATTCTAATTCAAAAGAAACTTATGTAGAAACTAGTTATATTATTTTCAAAGAATATTGCTTTTTAAACAAATAGTCCAACAAGCATAACTTCAATTAATGTTCTTAATTATATTAGAAAAGGCAGAAACAGTAAAAGCTAAAGTGAACATTTCTGTGAATAAAAGCCTATGAAAAAAACCATGAATATGGCATTGTAAATTAATCAAACTCTCTCGTGCTCTTTTTCTTCTGCTATCATCCATGTATATTTTTTTATCCTATCTTTTATTTTTGAACAGGACATACTTAATGATAATATCTCAAATTCTCTCCACGGTAGTTTAAGTGACACAGACAATCACCTGCAAAAATTTTATATGAAAGGTTGGACTAGAGTAGAGATTTTGGCACTGATATTAGTTTTTCTCATTATGGCACCTTTATGTAATAAACACAAAACAGTAAACCATGCTAAAGGTTACTCGGATGTAAACCAAAAACAACAGACAAATTCTTCTTTTGCTACAGCAGCCTGCTGAGTTACTCATTACAGTGTTTTTTAGCAGTAACTTTGTTTCATGCCAGAGTGACATTAATAAACAGGAAGGAAGGTAAAATGGAAGTGTTGTGACTACAAGAAACAAATTTCAAAAGTTTAAAAAAGTATTGGGTTTTAATTTGGTTATCTTACCTAGATATTGTGAAGATTTCTGGAGATTAAATTCTTGCCTAACTCCAATGATGCTGGAGCTTTAGAAACAGCCTGTATGAACATTGCATATATAGTAAGAAAAATGTGAATTACTTTATACAGAAGGTAAAAACTCTACTAAAAGCTGTAGCTTGTATCAGTGATTAGTCTCCCCTGGTGACCTACAGTGGCATAGGAAACAATATGGAACAGAACTCTTTTACACTTTGGGTCCATAATGCTCTGTTACATAAATAATCTGTGCTAAATCTTCTACATTTATAGGTAATTGCAATAATTGGAGTAAGAGCTGTACTCAGCATTCTTCTTGTCGAATTTCGCTAAACTTGTAGCAATCTTAAGCTCAACTCCTGAGGTACTTAATTAAATTTAAAGTAGAAAATGCTTATGTCAAAAACTGTGAAACCTGAATCAGGTTTTACCATTTTTAGGAGTAATTTAAAACACTAAAGGAAGAAAATAAATTCCTTCCTTTGCTAATTATCTTGTTGATCAAATATATACTTACTCTTTTTGTAGGAATAAATATAGTTAATTTTAGAGAATGCTATCAAAACCTAAAAATTATTTACACTATTTAGCCTCAGTTTAAATGGTGAGATGAACTGTTACCTTAATTTAATTCCCCTAACATTTAGCCAATTAATTAGTCGCATCAAGGTTAATGGAGCTGAATGCTACACCACTATCCTGTAGACTAAGTTTTTTACTTTACAACTATTTTCCATTTTTCTCCTTTTTACTCTTTCAGATTTCTTTATATAACTTATCATCTTATAGGTCCATATTTCTTTTCCTTAATTTATTTATATTTTCCTTTTTGTGTGTTGTCTACATATTACAAGAAAACATATGAAGAAGTTGCATCCAAATTTGCTGTTCTGTTGAGAATTACAGGCATCCTTAGGAAATTTGACTTCTCCTCCTACATTGAAAAATACAAAAATGTTCTCACCTTGTTTTCTGTGAGAATACAAGTGTATAAAACTGAAATTTTGAAGACAAAAAATGCTTCACATTTGTAGTTCAGCCTATAAAATTGAAAACAAAATGAGGTTTTTGTTTTTCAAAAAGAACTTGACTACTATTCATAAAATATTTCTGAAACTTCTTCATGGCATGCAAATTGATATAAAGTGATTACCAAAGTTTGGTATATAAATTTTAAGTTCTAGTTCATCCTGAACAACTTTGTAACTGATTGGGTTTGTTTATTGATAATCTTCCCATGTGCTTGTAATCTAAAAATTGTAAGTAAGGCTGAATTTACCACATCAAATTCAGTTAATCAAAAAGTTGAAATAGAAGTTATCACAGTGGACAAATAAAATAAATTGTAAATATAATTTTTTAAAAATTTGCACTTTCACTCATCAAATTTACATTACCTCAGCTGTTTTGGCAATGTTTAATTCAGTGTCTGACATAGTGGGAGGCAAAATAAACCCCAAGCAGGTAAACATCTTCAAAGGCATTTTAACAGAAACCATTGCTTCTTCCATTGCTACTAACAATTGTGAAAAAAAAAGAGTCTATGAAGCCTTTGTTTAATTTATTGTTAAAACCTGAACATCCTGAGATTTGTTAAAAGCACATAAAAAAGACGAACATTTAGTCACAGCTGGTTAATAATATTATCTTAATTCATCCTGTGATTTACAAGCTTTCTAAATGGTGTGTAAATTTGCGTCAAAGAATAGGTGTAAAATGAAGATACAAATTTTATTAAGATTACTCTTTATTTTTACTTATACATAGAGTACAGAGCAGCAATTCATATGTAGAACTCAAACCCTCTAAAAGTATAGCTTAACAACTGTTGCTGACAGTGTGCAAAAAAAAAAAAAAATCACTATGAGGAAATTATCTAACAAATTACATTCAGTCACTATCTCACTATCTTAGATCTGAGTCAATCATAACCAAGGGAAAATTACAGAGAGGAACCAAAACTGATTTATGTAGCATCAACAGATTGGTTCCAAGACTGATAGTATTTTCCACAGAGGAAACTGCTATTCAAGCTTTAGTTACTTTCTGTGAAGAGAATATTTGGTACTGGTACACTGCTGTGTGTTTATATGACTGTAGTGAGAAGGAAGATATTGTGTTGTGTTTTCATCAAAACTCAGGTAAATATTTAACTGAATGATCTAAAGGGGGATTTTGTTTCTGCTAGATAGAGCTCAGTGACAGAATTGAGTAAAGAGGTAGTGCTTGAGTACAGTGTTTGCTGTATGGAGATCCTAAAACTGTATTTTTATTTTTTTTTTTTTTTTTAATACTGATCCCAGTAATTGAATCACTTTGCACAGAAGTTTTAGATTGCTTTTTCAGAAGAAACTGTGAGCTCTAGAATATTCCTATTTTTTTCTGAAAGTTAGAAAATGCTAAATGATATACTGTTTTGAAGTGTAACATCATAAAGACCGAGCTCCTATCTCTAAATAAAAATTGCTAGAGGTGAGCAAGAGGGGAAGTATCTATGTGTGCATTGAAGTTCAAAGTTGTTTTATGTTATAACTTGGTGTGCTTTGTGAGTTTTAAGTAACAGCAATAAAATGGGAAGGTCCAGTGTCACTGTGAACAGACTTTCAGATTAACAGCTTTTCTTTTTACTCTTCCTTGGAGAACGTCAGACACTACAGTGTTTTATATGTATTAAGTATTACTGTTCTGATGATAAGTCATGCTGCATTCTCTTTCTAAAAAATTATATGAGAAACTGAGTCAATTTTATTTAGACATTGCAAACAATGTACTTTGTGTTTATAGAATGTGTTTTCGAAGTGCAGAGTTCTTGTATGTGTATTAGTCAAAACTCAATCTGAGATTCTAGGAAGAAGAAGATGCATTAGTTTATCATATTGCATCAGCATCCCATTATTATATTTGCAGCATGGCAAGCTCTTCATTTTTAATAATATATAGAAGTCTTTTTATATTGAAGGACCACATATGCTTAAGGACTGTATCCCAAAATATGTACTTTGCATTGTAGTCTCATACATCTTTTCCATCATTTTGGAGATGCAGGGAAAATAATCTGTACAGAGGATTAGGAAGATGATTTGTTTCCCATCCTGACTAAGATGTATAGGTTTTTCTTTTCTGTGTACACTAGCTGTCTACCTAAATGTGTCTGACAGTTTTCCTACTGATGAGATTTATTATTATCATTTTTCTTATTTCAAATATTTACTCACCAAAGAACACAGTCCTCTGAAAAAAGTAATATTTCAGGCTGGTACTGATCTTCACTTAAGATCACTTAGAGTGATCTTTAATTTCACTGAAAGTGCTAGTTTATACTTGAATGAATGCAAATGACTCTTGATTTTATTTTTTTTTTTAATAAACCAAAGTAAGCCTGCATCCATTCTGAAGAACTACTGTTTTTAATAATAGTAAGCCAAAAAAATGTTCACTATAAGCTGAAAAAAACCTGTAAAATGTATTGAATGAGTTTAGTTGCAAATACAAAGTAAAATGTCTGTAAGAGGCCTAGACTCAAAGCTAATTAGAAAGGATTGCAACTTGTAAACATGTGTTTCACCTCCTCTAAGAGAATATTGACTACTCAATAAGAGACCTACTCAGCACCTGGAAGTTTGAATTCCTGTTATGTTTTGTGCAACACTCGATTTAATGGGCATGATCTCAGAATGATCAGGGGAACCTATAATGTTAGTCGGTTATCTAACACAGAACTGCAAAAAAACCTTTAGATCCCAGTGAGTAGTTACCTGAACATGTATCAGTCAACAGATCTTTGCAGAACTTTGATCTCTTAAGAGGCAAAGTTTAGATTGTCATTTCTTGGTGGTTGCACTTTCTCTTCATGGATGTCTGGAGTTCCACAGATATAGTGTGACCAGAAACTTTGGATATCATATGTAAATCCTGTCAAGTATTTTCTCAACTATCTTGCCTCTATGACACTGTCAAAGCACATCCACTGGGTAGGACACTATTTGTAGATTAGGGAAGTGCACTGAAATTCTCTTAAGCAGAAGAAAAAATGGAATCTGAATTCACTCACTGAAAATGAATGCGTTCTAGATGACTGGTGTAAGGTAGCAGACTGGCAGCTTCTACTTTGGCAGTGACTTTAACAAAGGACTGCTTTAACTTCAGGATATACTGAAGGTTTATAAATGTTGATCGAAACTAGGCCTTCCTTGGAATGCCACGCAAGGGAACTAAGTAATGCAAAGCAATAGATTTAGTGACTATTTAGTCACTATTTAGTGACTTTAGTGAAAAGATTCAAGACTTTCTTTCATAGTTCCTGTTAGATAATTTATATAACGAAGTGACACACTCTCAGCATATTTTTTGGGCCCTTATCTTAAATATTTCAACTTCTAAACAATGGGACAAGGAAAACTTAATGGAATAAACACTGTATTTATAAAACCTGTCCTTGCACTGAAGAAGGATGAATGGAAAACACTGTGGAACAGAATATTAAGTGATTTGACTTAAGTGATTTTAATGAATCTAGAGAACTTGCAAAAATAAAAAAAAAAAAAAAGGAAAAAGAAACATAGCAAAGATAAATGCAAAATGCTATATCCATCAAAAATAAATAATGAAAATCACAGATGTAAGATTGGTAACAATTACAAAGGCAGCAGACCAGATAATATAGCAAGCCATTTAATTTGAGTAAATATTATTTTGCAGTTTCAAGAGAGAGTCATTTTACACTGAAAGGTAGGTTAGTGTAGAAGATAGAGGAGATGTCACTCTGTTAAGAGTTAGTTAGACCTCTACTGAAATACTTCATGGTTTGCAAGTGGGAGGCAGACAAGCTGCAGGGATTCAACCAGAGAAATGTTACATTAATTTTAACACTTTAAAATATGAGGTGTGAAGAAAGAATGGATTTTTTTTCTCTTTAAAGCTTAGGTCTGGGGAGGGATATGTGATAATTCTTCAGTGTACTGGGAAGGCTGATTAACTGTTTTTCCTACAAATGAAATAAGAGGAAATCATAGAATGATATGGGTTGGAAGGGACTTTAAAGATCATCTAGTTCCAAGCCCCCTGCCATGAGCAAGGACACCTTCTTCTAGACCAGGTTGCTCAAAGCCTCAGCCATCCTGGACTTAAACACTTCCAGGGAGGGAGCATCCACAGCTTCTCTGGGCAACCTGTTCCAGTGTCTGACCACCCTCACAGTGAAGAACTTCTTCCTAATATCTAATCTAAACCTACCCTCTTCCAGTTTAAAGCCATTTCACCTTGTTCTATCACTACCTGCCTTTGTAAAAAGGCCCTCCCCAGCTTTCTTGTAGGCCCCTTCAGGTAGGAGAAGGCCACTATAAGGTCTCCCTGGAGCCTTTTCTTCTGCAGGCTGAACATCCCCAACTCTCTCAGCCTGTCCTCATAGGAGAGGCGCTCCAGCCCTCAGGTCATTCTCGTGGGCCTCCTCTGGACTCGCTCCAGTAGGTTCATGTCCTTCTTATGTTGGGGCACCAGAACTGGACACAGTACTCCAGGTGGGAACTCATGAGAGCAGACTAGAGGGGCAGAATCACCTCCCTTGACCTGATCATGCTTCTCTTGATGTAGCCCGGGACACAGCTGGCCTTCTTGACCTTATGGACTTAAAATCTGTTACTTTTTTGGGGGGAAGGGTGAGGGGTTTTTTTGGGTTTGGGTGTTTTAAAATATAAAATTGGCTAACGTTTATAAGAAAATATATTAATTTATGATGGCTTTCCAAGGAGGTGGAAGAATGTCTTCCAACAATGTTTTTTTACAGGAATTTAGCAAACGTCTTTGACAGGTGTATTTGATCCTGCATAATAGGTGTAAAAGATAATCTCTTGCAGTTAGCTTCCAGACATTTTTCTGTTGGTCTCATTTTTGCATAAGAACAGTATATTAGCAATCAATTTGTCAGTAATCTTCTTGGTAAAACTCATCCCAAGGCAATAGTTTTTATTGATTACAAGTCCCAGCCTAAGCACCGATGAAGGATTTAAATATTTCATTGGGCTTTGTTTAGGAAAAGACTCATTAATCTGCTTGTGTTTTTTCATAATTTAACAAATTAGCAAAAAAACCAAACAATTGCAATACATCTTTTGTGTAACACCTGGGATTTTACTGGTAGTGGAAATCACTATAGTGTGAGGGACCTTGAAAGCAAGATGCTAACAGAAAATAGTGTATGAAGTTGAGTAGCTTTCAGGAAAATGGTATGCTTATCAGTATTCTGAAACAAAAAAAATTGCAATGCCATCTGTGTGCCATTTAGATCGTCCTAGCCACGCAATTACATGCATATTGTGCAAGAATATAATCTCACTGAATATGTCAAATGGAAGTTTGAGAAGCTGAGTATATCTGCATCAGATGAGGACTATCAATTCTGATTAACTGTAACAGGCTATACAACAAAATGCAGTTTACTTGCAAACAGGATGTAGTTTGGATGTAAGTGTGGAAATTCTTTTTCCTTGAGTCCATGATCAAATAAATACATGTCAAATAGCTCAGCATTTCTTCAAGCAGATTTTCAGGGTGTAGCCCAAAGAAAACAACTACCTTGATGATCAGTGGGATCAAATTTTACTGATATAGCAGTTGGATGAATGGAAAGTTAGGTGTAAAAAGGCTAACAGAAAGACAGGACTTGTAAAAGGGTGGTGAAGAAGTAGTGTGGGTGGGAAGGATGTTGTCACTGAGTAAGCTTTTGGACAAGAAGATTAATGAATGTAACACTGGAGAAGGAAAGAGCTTTTAATACAAGATTTTTTGTTTTTCTAGTACCGGGAAGAAAATGAAACATAGCGGACCTCAGTATAAATCAGTGACTGAGTAAACACCAAAATTATATCATTGTTGATTAGTTACTTCACACTGCATCAAAGGATTTGTTTTAGTGCTGTTACTTCAGAGCCCTTGAGTGCCATGGTATTCCCACTCATTGTTGGCCATTACTGCTGCAGGGCTTACATCTGTATTTTACTTAAATATCCATAGTACAATAGGAGGTGATGTTCACCATTCTAAAAAAAATTACAGATATCTCATCTGACTAAACTGCTTGCATTTAAAAAAATATTAATTTATCACCTTCGCTTATTTTGTTGCTGTTCTTGCACAGAAGATCAAGCAACATCTGACTGTTTTAGGCAGCTTCAAGTAAACATTTAGATGATAATCCATCACACAAATATTCAATAGGGATTTTTTTTCGCCTTTTTGGAACAGCGATTTCCATCCCCCCGTGTTTAGGGTCTAGACTTTTATTTTTATTATTCATCATTCAGAAGTCATAGGTGTAGCTTTTAGGTAGGCAAATAGCAAACTACATCTTTCTTCAGAATCACAATCCCGTAAATCACAAAGAGAACAAACATCTCAATGGTAAAATAGAATAATTTTGTCTATATTTTTTTTCTTAAATCTCCGTCACCAGGTTTCTACCAATTATAACAATAACAGATGTCACAAAATCTTTTTTATTTTTTCATTCTTGAACAAAATTCTGGGAAGCAAGAAAACAGTACCCAGGGCCTTCATCATGCTCATGCTGCTGACAGTGGTCTAATCCTTTATAAAAATGATGAGGAGAGGAAAAAATGATGGAAGTATTTTCAGAGCATCAGTCTATTTTGCATCCAGTGGTATCTAAATGTAAATGAGCAATTTCCTTGCAATAAGAATAGTGAGAGAAAACAAGGAGCAAGTGAAGAGCAGAGAATAAATGTAATAAGTAGCCATGTACTTCCATATAAGGGTATCTGCAGTGTACAAAGTGTGGGACAGAACATGCTCAATTGAAAATAGACTTGGAAAATATGTTTGGCATAATTTTTTTTTTTTCCTTCCTACTCATGATTTCCCATTTGGTAGACAATTCTAGTAGCAGTGTGTTATTGACACAAAATAACTTTTGTCACAAACTCAGTGTACCATTAATGTACACTGATGCAAAATGTTCGTAGCCAATACCAAAAAAAATTATGTCAGCAGTGCCACCAATCTCTATGTTTTTTCCTGTGAAACTTAGTCCCTTTTTTTGGTAAATCATACATATATACACACACACACACACACACACATATATTATTTTTTTTTTTATTAATGTTGCATCTCTGATGGCAAATCAATTATTTGGAACCATTTTTGTATAAATTTCTAGCACTGGAAGTCCTTTATAAGGTGAGTTCCTTGCACCACTTCTTAAAGTATAAATTCCTCGGGTGACTATTTGCCATGAAAACATCTTATTTCAGGTGAAAAAAGCAAACATATATTTTTAAAAATCTGTTTCACCAAGCAGGTTTTTTCTATTATTGATATACTGTAATTTCTATACCTAATATTAAATGGCTCTAAAAGTATAATTTCACTTGCACCTAGATTTATTTTAGTGCCATATGCTTGGGGTTTTTTGAGACACTGCATTCTATTGGATACTATCTTTACCTTCAAGCTTTTTCAATCCCCAGATGTTTGGGTTTTTTTCTTTTTCTCTGACTACCTTCATTTTTTTTTTTTTTAAATTCTTTCAATGTGGTTAGATACTGCAGCTAATCAGTAGATCTTAAACTTGCCTAAATTGTCATAAATATATGGAAGGACAACTAACTTACTCATGGATCTGTCGTCTTAGAATGTGAACTGTATCTTTGTGAAACCTAGAACCTGATTTCCTTTTGTGAGGTTTGAGGATGAATTTTTGGTACCATATATATGCTCTTTATAAGTAGGACATAACAAGCTTGAGTTTTTTCATGGACTTTTTTCCACAACTGTAATTTAGTCTTTAAATTGCTGAGATGTCCTGAAGTAAAACATGAAATGAATCTTTGTGTATCAAGTATCTCAGCGTATTTTCTGCTTGCTGGGGCCAGTCTGTACAATACTGTTATATTCTATTATTTAATTCCCACGGTTCAATTCTAACTGTAAATAATGGCAGTCTTTCTTATTTATCTTAACATAAATTGGTAAGTATTTACAAAAATTTAGGCATATAGGAACAGTAGGATAAACGCATAAAATAATTTTACAGTGTGTGGTTTTTATTACAATATCTTGCAACATAAAATAAAATTTCACAAAAAACCCATGGGGATGTAAAAAAAAGGAAGTTAATTCAAAATCAAGAAGTACCCTTATTGGATTTTGACATGTAAAGTACCAAATGACATCAGATTTACAGGGTGTAAAGCAGTTCGCTATTAAAGTACAATAAGAAAAAATAGAAGGGTTAACATTCAGGTTAAGGAACATTATTCTCTTGATTCTGTTACAAAGTATAAAGTCTTAAATGCTGAACTGCCTAGACAACATGGTAAGAAATTGAGGAAAGAAAAATAAAGAAATGCAACAGGAGCAAAGAACACCCTAAAAGCTTATTTAGTGTTCAGTTTGGGAGGAAATTCTTTGTGCACTGCTTCCAGCAGTCTTTCCTGTCCAAGAATTGATAGCTTCGAAGCAGTATAATCATGAATTAGAAAAAGTAATGATAGGCACTCAGAGTATATAGAGTTAGATTGTTTCCTGTGTCGCACACCTGTATTTTATACACCTTATGGGAATTTGAAAAGTGGAGGTTCAGAGTTTTCTGGTAGTCACCTGGACTAACAAGGGGTGCACAGGGCCTTCTGTGAATTCATTACCTCCTGATGAAGTTATTACAGGGTAAAACCTATGTTCAAGACTACCTGACAGGCCCACTACACTCCCAATTTCAGGGAGTTTCAAGAAGGTTATTATCAATAAATTCAACATGGAAAAGTTCAGGTTTAAGATAATCTACAGGAAAAATTGTAAGTAGCTTTACTTTAAAGATCATGAATAGTTCTATTGATTTTTAGAAGTATGGCTCAAGCTTAAATTACTGACATGATTTATAGAAACTTTGAACAAGGGCCTGCTGGGTGTCAACATTCAAATTTTACTGATCTCACTTCATGGATGCTGCTTTCATACTGTTTCTGCCTTCTCCTAAACCTGCTTATCCTTTCCTATAGCCACAATTTATGTGCAATCATCTAATTTATGCACAGTTATATAATTAGGTATTTAAAAAATCCAAGCAATGCCAATATATTGTAAATGTTGGAACTCATGTTTGTGCTTAGGGAGATGGTTTAGAAGTGGACTTGGCAGTGTTAAGTTTCTATGATTCTATATATCAGTCGGTATCCAAAATCTTGGGAAAAAAATTATCTGGCAAACCCCAGACACCTCAAGAGAAAGAGTCAGCTAGTAGGAAGATAAAGCAGCTAAAGGACAACCTAAGACATTAGGGTAGAAAGATTTTGGTTAGTTGGTTAAAGTGAGATTTATATCTACATTAGCACATAGGGTGGTGCTATAGAATGACATCTATGAAGAAAGGAATTTGATGATTATGACCTGCTATTCACAATGTCGGTATTTTGGAAGGGAGAAGGGAAGCTATACTTTCGACTAGCTATATTTTAGTTCTGCAAGCTAAATTGCATTTTAGTTCTGCAAGTTGAAGCATATTAAGGGCTCCTGGAGTGCACCTTTCAGTGTACTCACCTAGTAGAGCATAGATTCCAAAAGGAGCTCAGTTTCTGCGCTCCAGAATCACAACCAGTGTGGCATGCGGGCCTGATCAAAAGCAAAACCATGAGTTAAACTGAAATGTGGATTAGGTACGTCCAGAGATAAAGCAACCATCTTTCATATAGATTTTACTGAAAATTTACATGATATCAGGAACTCCATAACCAGAAATTCCAATGGTCTTACAGATGGTGTGAACCTAACATGAATTAAGATCACTGTTTTGTCATCACTAGTCCCAGTTCAACTAATTTACACAGTTCCAGTATATGGTGTCAGAACTGCAAACATACAAATGAACACTGGTATCATTTGATCTGGATATTTCAGGACAATATTTCTCATTCCAGTTACATTTCTTTAGGAAGAAATTCTTTACTGTGAGGTTGGTCAGACACTGGAACAGGTTGCCCAGAGAAGTTGTGGCTGCCCCCTCCCTGGAAGTGTTCAAGGCCAGGCTGGATGAGGCTTTGAGCAACCTGGTCTAGTAGAAGGTGTCCCTGTTCATGGCGGGGAGATTGGAACAATATGATCTTTAAGGTCCCTTCCAACCCAAACCATTCTATGATTCTGTGATTTTATGACATACACTTTACACAGGGAGTACATACCCTTTCTTATAGTCTGTTTTACAAAATGAAATGTGAGCATAGAGTTCATCATACTTGTGCTGCACTGATAGGACTAGAAGGCAAGAACTTGCCTGTCAGTAGATTTAGCACAAAAAGGGCAATATAGTAATATCACTCACAACCCAGCTCAGAACAACTGTGTGTTCTACCACTCCCCTCACTCCCAAAACAACCCAAAAACCCAAGGAAGTTATTTCACTCTTCATCTGCTTCACTGATATTTCCATCAAAAATAGGAGTTATGAAGATCTTTTGTTCTGGGACTCCTAATAAATTATGAGGAGTGTATGTCTTGAAAAACATGACCACTTGCCTGACTCTGCAGTGTTTGCTAATTCTCTTTCTATCTCTCTACTTATGTATTATCTATTGATGGATTTATCTCTCTTTGCTACTCTTCATATAAAATATTTTTAGTAAATATAGACAGAATAAGATGAAAGAAAGCTGAGCTTTCCCCTTTTTCTTTATGTCAGGGACAAATACTGTGCTGCATGCTGGAAAGCAGTGCTTTGTTTTTCAGAGTTTTTTGGTGTGGGTTTTTTCTGATTCAGTATTTTTACAGAAGGCAAAAATGATCCATATGTAGTGCTCTGGACATGGATAGTGCGTGTTTTTCCTGTGGTAATCTTAGACTTATGGACACAACAGGTGTACTCCTGAAGTCCAACCAGTAAATTTAAACAATGTTGAAGCTTCCTGCTGGCATCTTATACCAAGTAACAATTTCTTTATTATGCTCCTTACTTTTCATCTTCCTATTCAGCGTCAACAGTGTCCTACCGTTCCGAGGTTTTCATTTGTCTGCTGACAATTTGCCAAGTAATGATGTTCTTCCAAAGAACAATCTTTGCACCCTTATAAAGGATTTTTACCTACTCTTAAAAATGTTTACTTTGAAGTGGGGAAGCTGTGACCTGAAATATCACTGATGTATCTGCAGGCTGAAATGGTGCTGCAAAGTTCAGAACAGATTTATAATGAGATCTGCAGAAGTAAATTATGATTATTTTTAGCACTTCGGTTAATAAGATTACATGTGAAGATAAATACACTCTACTCTTAAACATCATGAAAATTATTGGCTAAAAGAAAATAAAGAAGAAAGATTGGATTGGACAACAATTATCAATAGTGCATTACTGCAACCTCAGTATGAATAAACTGCTCTTTAAAAAAAAAAACAAAACAACAAAACACAACAAAGGCTGACATTCTCTGTCCATTTCTAACAATCGATATAGAGACTAATCATGTGGAGCACAGAATGGTGTCCACAGCTGGAGTCTTTATTTGCTTTTAAGCAGATTAAAATGTGAAGTCTCCTTAAATATAAACAGAACCATATTTGAAAACAGATACTCTAGTAAAATATATTTTGAAGCTGAGAATCTAGTAGTTGTATTATCAACATTTGTGTTTATTTGATATTCAAGTGAGCTCTTGTTTTACAAAATCTACAGATTGTTCTTAATATAATTTAAAATAAATGACAGAGATGTTCCTATATATAGCATAATCTTCTCTGATACTTTTCTTGATATAATATTTTCTTATAGGAAAATTTAAATGCACTTCTGGTGTAGAAAATGTTTTCATATTTTTCTTAATTAATAATTTCAAAACTAGTTGGAGATGGATGAAACATTTAAAAACTCAGAGGAATAAGGTCTAGAAATATACTAATATTTTGTTTTCAGTACCTGTTGGAAGGAGACAAAGATTGATTTAGGGACCACTTAAGCCAACTGTATATATATAAAACAATAGATGGAATGGGACTGGCTTGTGTGTTGTGAAGGAGATGGCTGAAGGCATTGCAAGGCTGTTCTGTATTAACTTTGAAAGATCATGACAATCTGCAATGTCACTGATGAAAGGAAAAGGCATAAATGTCACACCATCTTGAGGAAGGGAAAGAAGGAGTATCTAGAGAACTACAGGCTTTATCAGCTTCATTTCCATCCCCAGGATGAATGGCCCTGTGAACAAAGTGAGAGCAGTGGACATTGTTACTTTGAGTTTAGCCAGATGGCTAATAGCATTCCAGTAGCCAAACTACGGACATGGCTTGGATAGGTGGACTGTATGGATGTGGAGAACTGACTACTCCACTGGGTTTACATACTGATCAGCAATTTGATGTCTAACTGATCCTTAGAAGTTTATTAGGGATATTAAATAGGCCAATAAAAACTTGAGGGTAGAGGAAGAAGGTGGGGGAAAGAGGTTTTGTTTTTTTCCAACACAACCATTGCTCAGAGACTGGCTGGCCATTGGTCTGCTTGGGGGATGTGATGAGTGATTGCTTTTGCATCACTTGATTTTTATTCTTATTTGTCTTGGTGTTTTCGTGTTAGTTTGGGGGTTTTTTTGTTTGTTTGATTGATTGTTTTTTCTCTTTGCTTCACTTATTAAACTGTCGCTCTCTTCACCCATTAATTTTCTCACTTTCACTCTTCCTATTCTCTACCCCATGCCTCTATGGCTTGAGAGAGTGAATTAATAGATTTGTGGATGCTTAACTGCTGTCTGGAGTTTATCCACATCGAGAATCTTAGTGAGTGGAGGAACGAGCTTATGAAGTTCAACAGAAACAAGTATTACCTTCAGCTTGCTGACATATGAGTAAAATTGAAGAAGGAGGTGTAAATAACATCCTGAAAAGTAAAATTTGCTTTGTATCTTTTTTATAAATTAACTGGGGTAAACTAACAAAAAGGTGACCAATGTCACGATTTGGGTGGTAACTTTTGTAATAGGCTTTAGAATAGGCTTTTAGAATATACGAGTTCAGCATAGTTAATACTGTTGAATCATACTCAAATGGCATATTTATGTCACCTCCCTATAGATTCATGCTCACACTGTAAGGACTGTGTACTATTCTTTCCCTTTATCTTGGGGAATATATAACATAGATGGAAAAAATGGTCCAAGGGAGTTTCCAAATTAAAGGAATGGTTTTCATACTAATAGAGTAATCTAAGACTCTGCAATGTGGAACAGATGTGACTTACTGGGTGTCATGGCTCTCCACAAAACAGGACTGTCATGGAGACAGAGGCTACAGAGCAACCATTCACTACAGTTTTCAGTACAAGAACTAAGTGCCAGTGTGTTAATATATAAAACTAGCAAAAGGAGGTATTTTATCACTGAGTAGGTGATAGCTGTACAGAACTTCTTGCCAAAGTGTGATGAAGTTGTAAAATGTTTACCTGGGTTCAAGCAAGACCCATCAGGAATTAATAGACAAATAGCACCAAACTCAAAATCTGGGCTGGAAATCATTGGAAGCAGTATTGGGAAAGAGGCGTAATATATATAAAAGGAAGAAGTATTTTTATTAAATATATGAAGAAGAGATTTTTAATATTCCTTATGACTGCTATAGAGAGCTCTGAACTCCTGAGAGCTTTATCTGTTTAGTTGTCTTAAAGAATGTTCGTGAGAATATTTGCACCCATTTCCATGAAGACTTGAATCTAAATTGTTTATTTAAACCATTGCAGAAGTTAGGCTGGATGGTCTAGCTCAGGCCTGAAGCAATATTATTCTAATTTGACTTAAACTGACAGGAATATATTAAGTCACCTTGATAGAAGAGCTTAGGAGCTATAACTAGTAAGTAAATTCCTGCAAGAAATATATTTGTTATATCTATTTACCTAGTTGAGTTTTTAGATATCAATATATAATTTAGGCTCAAAGTACATAGGGTTTTAAGATGTGCTTTCAGAGGCTTGGTTAATCAGCTGTTGCCTGAATAATTGGAAGGGAACAAAGGCAAGCACAGTGCTCCAGAGGTTAGTGTTGTTGTAGGAGGTCAGAACCTAAAAAATGACATGTAAAATAAAGGCAATATTAATTCCAACTAATTCTAGCTTACACTCTAGTAGACAACAATAGGTCACAAAAAGGAGTGCTCATTAAATTTCACCAAACTTTACTCCTAATTAGTTCAATTATTTTTTTAATTGTACCTTAATGTATGTATAAAATTAATCATGTGATACATAAAGGGAAAACTATAAATACCATGGAACACAGAAATGTGATGAAGTTTTCTGGTGACTTAATTTACTTAGAATAGCCCCATCATCAGAAAGAACATGTAGAAAAGTAGTAAAAGCCAATTCTAAACTTAACAGAAGCAATAGAAGTGACAAATTATAGCCTACAGGACTCTATGCTGTTGCAGCTTGCAGAACCAGATGTCCAAGAGATTTCCAAAACACTGAGAACAGAAAAATATTTCTTTCCTGAAAGTTACCATGGATCATCCAGATAGCTATTTTACATTGAAAAACACAACAGTATTTGAGAAGCTCTATTTTTTTGGTAGGCATAACAGTTGGAGTAAGAATCTATACATTGTTTCATAAAAAACTTAGCTGTAGCACACTTAAAATGCTACTGTGTTACAGCACTTTTGCAAAATGAGGTTGTCAAAACTTACCCTGTTGACAATTGCAGGAACAGCAGACTTGGGGAATATTGACATAGACCAAGCTTGACATTTGATAAAGTACTACTCACTGCTGTAGCAAGAGAGCATTGCTTGGTGCTGTGCATAAAACATAAATAAAACTATTCCTGTAGCACCACGGTGAATTCTATCAAACACAAATGTGGCAAAGTTAATGAACTGGTGGCAGCTTTAGGGACTGTCTGAACCAGAGCTCACCTGTTGCTTATGAGGTCCACCCAGGTCACTGTTTCTGGGAGTTTATTTAATAGGAAACAGAGTATATGGCTGGATACAAGGCTGCCTTCTCCGAAACAAAGGGAACGTTCTTACATGGTGACATGAAAACTGCTGATATGTAAAGCCAAGATAAGACCATATATCAAAAGGAAGAATTAGAAAAAATAATTTAAAATATCTGTAATTTTCAGTGAAAGTTAGAGTCCTAAATCTGGGCTTCATTTACCATACTCTTTTAAAGATATCAACAAATAACTTTCATAGACTGTACTGTTTTAAATTTCATAGAACATAATGTCCACTGCAGAGGTTATCACCTATAATATAAAAATGGTTTCTTACATAGGAAATAAGTCAAATAGCTTGTGACTATTATTCATATCTGCATGAAGGTAAAAGTTGAGATGTTAATAGAAAAATGCTGCTTCATTATTCCAGGCTTTGCATACCTAATTGCTACAATCTGGGGTCAAGCTTTCTTAGCTTTCGTAGCTTCTTCTACTATTTTTCTATTTATTTTTTTTAAGAATTACTTAGTGTTTGAAACACTATATTGTTGTCATTAAAAGATCATCTTTGTCGGGCACATCTACGTCAAAAAGAAAGGATGGAGTTAGGAAAAGAAAATTCTTTATTCTCAAAATAATCAAGGTACTGCACTGTGAAATATATCAGGTAATCTCAATTGTCAGGATGTTCTTCCCTTCCTTCATCTAGATCTAAACTGGCCTTTTGACCCTCATGCTTGGAAAACAGGACAGAAAATCTATTCTACCTGTTTCTGTTGCCTTTAAATGAAACACAATGTTCACTTTATAGTCTCCTTGCCAGCCAAGTGTGCCTATGGTACTCTACTGCCCACTCTTGACTTTTTCCACGATCTTTGGTTCAGGCATTCATAAAGTCTTTTCCATACTGTATGTGGTCCTATAACTTTCTACCTGATAAATTAATTTACAGAAATGAGTCACAAGATTCAGACACATAAGTCATATCCATTTTACACAGGAATATGAATGCAGTAGCTGTTTGTTCACTACTGGTCGAGAAAGATGTGGCAATGTTCACAATAGAAATATGTTTGTTTGAGTCCCACTTTTATTCTTTTACCACATTTTTGGCTTTTTCCAGAAGACTAAAATTCAATTGTTACAGGCTTATGTTCAGCTCCTTATCCATATGTTTTGAGGAACAGGAAGGGAAATGAGGAAATGAGCTACCTACAGCTGATCCTACTGTGTTTTGTAATAATTTTTTAACTCCTCATATACTGAGTGTAAATAATTATCCTTTTCGTAATGATGTGTCCAAAGCCAGGAAAGAAAACAAAGCAATGATAAAAATGAGCATGCTCGCCAGGGCTTAGCCAAAGGGATAAAGATAGGAGCAGATAATAAGAAATAAATGACAACAGTGCAAGTAAAGCTTGAAGGTCAAGGAAAAAATAGGAGAGCATCTAAGCTTATGACTTAGGGTGTTATGAGAGAACATAGGGTATGAAGAGTCAAGAACAGTAATAGCTATGTTGCGGAAGTGTGCATATAAAAGAAATCCATCACTGTATTTTTCTTTTGTGTCAGACAATCTAGAAAAAGCTGAGCTTAATTAAACTACATAGTTTTATGACATGCTTTTCTTAACTGATTTACTTATTTTAATTAAATCACTTAATTAGTATTTTAATGATTTTGCTATATTTTGAAATATCCCATCACATCTTCTGAAAAATATTTTTTAGTTAAAAAAATAAATAAAAAAGAATCTATTTTATCACGACAAACCTTGCATTGTTTCTGTGTTGGATAGAAAGTATAGGATGGAAAAAGATCAGTTGATATTTGTATTTAAAATTATTGGTAAAGTATTTCTCTACATCATTATATATTTATATTTCTAACATATATTTATGATTCTATTTTTAAATTACTCCATTTTGAAATATTCCCCTCAGGAACATTTTAAAGGCAGTAAATGGTGATTTAATTTTGGTTATTTTTTAGATATATGTTTAAAAAACTTTAAGCAAGTCTTAAAATTTGAAGAGAAATGAGAAGTCAGTGACCACTTGGCCATCATTAACATTTTGAGTCCTGCCTTTCAGCACTGCTCTGAGTTCTGGTTAAACTCTACACTGGATGAAGAGTAGGGTTCCAAGGAGCAGGGAAGTAGCAGGAGCATGAGTGAAGGGAAGGCTTGAAAGACGATACATCAAGGATTGAAATACTACAAGAATTAAAAGTGAAGAAAGAGACCACCTCAGCAGAATGAACAGAAAAGGACACATCTATAAAATTTATCAGGTCATACTGAATAGAGACAGTAGCAGGACTAGCAATGAAAGTTTATAATGTTATTTGATGCAAGATTGCATCCATGCATCTGCTTTTATTATAGTTTTTCATAGATATTATGAAGCACTATTGTTTCCTCTTTCAGTTCTACAATGAAATGTAGTAGATACTATTGCTACAGAAAAATTTACCTACTCTGTATAGTTGACAAGCTCATTAATGTTTGTGATGAGCAGGGAAGAAAACTTTACTTCCATATTCTTACTTCTCAAACTCCAGGTATTTGAGAGAAAGTGCTATTCAAAAAGAAACATAAAAAATGGAATGTTCTAAATGGGGCAAGAAATAAGTATAATTTTTCCTATGTATTTTCCTTTTGAATTTAATAACGTGACACAAAATACAGATGTTGTTATATATACATGTAGACATTGTTATCTCTACATATTTAAGGCATTGAGCAAACCAAGGTTGAAAGACCACATTTATTTATTAGTGTTTTACAGCAAGGTTTTTTGTTTTGGTTTTTTTTTGTGGGGTTTGCTTTTTTTTTTTTGGTTGTTTTTTTTTTTTAGGAAACTAGTGAAAGGAATCTTAGGTCCTGATTTATCACATTCAATTTTAGGACTTTGATATACCTAACCTAAATTTAGAGCCTACTTCTTGTATAATTAATGGAAAGAGACTGGAATATATATAAACAATGAGGCCCATTTAAGATCTCTATTAACTCTTAGAGGTATTTATCCATTTCCAATAAAGAGGAGGTGGGAGGTGATGGTGTCTCTTTTTCCTAATTTAGATGCCTTAGGTAATTCTCTAGGCAGGATGACTGAGTCACTCCTTTTCTTTCAAGACAAGAAAAGGAGAGATCTGAACTAAAGGCACTCACCTCTTAGTGGATACGCTCACTGCATAACTTTCACATCAAGTAGAAATGCAATTATTTCAATACATGGACAAATATTATTTAAGCTCATGGACAAATTTTCTAACTGGCTGGCTGAGGTTTGGTACTTGTTTGAAGTATCCCTAAAGCTCTGTTTGGAGGTGAAATATACATTGTTTTCTTATGAATATAGGCTCCCACTCTCCCCTTCTCCCTAGAACCTAGTTAAAAAATGTAAAGTGTCTTAATACTAAGAGCTATGGACATTAGATACTTAGTATGTGTGTAAGTGATAAGTCTGTAGTCTATGGGTCTACACTAAACAATCTCATTCTGTGCATTCTTACAGGGCTTGGCTTCTCACTACCAGTGAGGACAATTATACAGCTCTGATAAAGAAAAGATATTTTAAATATGGATCAAGCTTAATTTACAAGCATTTTCATGTATGCTTTAAATAGCCAAAATAGTTGAAGTCGTTAAAAGAAGGCTGATGAGTTAGAAGAAAGCATTTATGGAATAATATGCAGCTGAAGGCAGTGAGGTTTCAATACATAGTCTATAGATGGTTATTGCATATCATTCAAGAATAAGGCTATCCAGATTTTTTTATTTTTTCCTGGTTAAAATTAATACGTTAGTTTTCACTCTACATTAGAAATAAAACTTTTCTGTCTTTAAGGAACTCCCTAATCCATGCCTCTGCTTTCTTTTACAAAAATCCCCATGTTCAGAACAGCAAATAATTTCAGAGTTAAATCTCATCTGGGATGTGAAGCAGTACAGATTAAAATCCTTCTTTTTGTGTATAAACTCTCTCGTTCGACTCACCTCACCTTGTAGAAATATAGTTGGGTCAGAGGAAATAAGTTTACAACTAACAATGTTACCACAGTTTGTTTCTGCTGCGTAAACCTTTTAAAATTTTAAAAGAACAACAATTAAAAGAAGATATATAATGATTCTTCCTGACAAATCTCCTTAATTTATAGATAAAATACTTCATTAACAAAATAAAAGAAGAAAAGAAGGAAGGAATGAAGGATTATGACCACTTTAGTTTAAGAACTCTGTGCTTCCACTTCTTCCAGTTTGTAGGAACTTTAAGTCTGACAAAATGCTTTATATTTGTGCATGTATATGTATATATACATATGTACGTACACAGTTTTGCACACATGTGCATACACATGTGCATACCCACACAAACATACAGATACACATATACTGAAATGGCCTTATGACCTTTCTGTAATTCTACACTTGCAAAGAGAAATTAGACAGCTGCTTCATGTTAGTTTATTTTCTGCCTTAAGCTTTAGTGAGAAAAGTGGAATAAAATAAGCAGACTACTATAGCTTTCAGTCAGTTTTAATTGGCATTAATTAAATTGGATTCCAAAGGGCACATTATGAAAAGGACTTCCCATTTAAATAATTAGTCCATGTTTGTCAAACACATTAATTCTGGTAGAAAACCAAATTAAAAAAGAGGAGATACAGACCAGGTAAGTGTTAAACTTAAGGGCCTCCTAATTGTTTTGCAGTAATTTTTGGAGGTTTTATTATGCAACTGTTAATAATATTGCAGCTTTCTTCAATAAGAAGTACTATCAACATGCTTCTTGCCCGAATATGTGTTTTATATTAACAAATCCCCTAATGGAAGGATGAAAAATATGTAGGAGTGTCCAGAAATTGTCTGGAGTCAATAAGTCTTCCTCTTCCTATACAACTCCAAAGTAAATTTCTTCTCATTTAGTAAAGCCAGGAAGTAATTTTGTTAAAGCCTTGTTTTGTTCAGCACAGAAACAATAAGCTTTGTGTATATTTTTATTTCACTAGTTAATAAAACATTATGTGGGAACTGTAAAATATTGAGACTGTGTATTCTGCTTGACAGAATTATGTTTCCATAATAACGGGATTCCTTCTTTTCCAGTTTGAGGCTCAAAAAAATAAAAAGCCTCTTGCATTTTTTTATTTCCCAAATTTCACTTCCCACTTAAAAAGTTTAGAAAACACAAAACATATCCATCTGCTTTTTATTACTAAGAAAATTACTTCTACCTTGGTGTCAGATACTGCAAAATCTTCATTCATAAGGCTATGTCTCAGCAATGGGTTTGGTACAAAGAACAGAATACAATATTGCAAGATAATCTCTATTAAAATTGAAGAGAACAGTAATAAATCAAATTCAGTAATTTTTTAGCATAATTTGAATGAGTGATACCTAAGCTAGAGGAGGATTAGTGGCCAGCGATTTTCCATATTTAATCCAAGAGAGGAGAATGTGGCAGCCTAATGATTTGGCAACATCTAGAGGGAGTCACTTTCATGAGTGCAATAAAGTATGTTTTAAATTCAAAAATTTAAACCATGCTTAAGTCAACACAGGATGATTATGCTATTTTCCCTTTTTAACAAAACTCTTCAAAGCATCCAGTAGACATGTTTTAATCTGCTTAGCTTGTATTTACATTGATTTTTTTTTTCTTTATATCCTTTCTCCAATAAGTCTTGATTTAAGACAATAGGGATTGGTAATTTCACTGAGGAAAATCACTATGTAATACTGCACAAGTGCAGTAAGGCTGCCAAAACATGAACTTCCTTAAAGTTGCATTATTCTGCTTCTGAAGTGCCTAGCTTTCAGCCCAAAGAACCTGACCTGTAATCCTTCTCTACCAGTTCTGTAGCCCTTCCTACTGAGATACTTTCCTCTAGGCATACCCTTTTGTCCAGTGCACACAAAGAGGCCCTGTGCAAGGACGGCATACATAGCTTTAAAACACAGAGTAGTTGCATGTGTGGCTAATACATCCCGTGGGTAGGTATGGTGCTAGGTTAAGCATTAACGTATTTATCAGCTCTGAGACTCCTGAATAACCTCCACTGGCCAGTAAGTGGTCAGTCAGCTGTGGAGTGTCACCTCCCATAATTCTGTAAATGTCTGACCCTTGATCTTGCTGATTTGTTTTGTTTGAGTTGCCTGCTTTTTCTTTAAGGTGTTATATTTTCCATGTCTTTTGTTTTTTCCTTGTGATTCCCTGAGCTGCCAACTATTGTCATTGCAACAATTTATCTTCTGCCTGTGTTATTACTTATTTCATGTGGCTCCCATTCATGTACTCTCAAAGCTTAACAACAACCTTCTCAGTAAGACTGAGCCAAGGTCATGCAGTTGTGCTGCACCAAAGTAGCCCTGGGGTCAGAGAGCTCATCTACAGGGCTGTGGGTTACACTATGTACTATAAGTTATCTAACTGCTCGCACTATAAAAACATTTTATTTAGCTTATAAATTAGCAATCATAAATTGAAACTTCTGTAAATATTTCTTTTTATAGTCTTTATCAGATAGGATAAACAATTTTATTTACAGGATATAGTACTTCATTTATATATTCCTACAAATCTTTCTTTGAAAACATACAGATTCAGGTTTTGGAGGAGGGATTCAAATACTTTCTAGTGTTTTCTCCTGACACCCACTGGAATGGAAATTGACATGTTAGTAACACAATTTAAATGCAAGCATGTTTTATGAGTTTGGGAGTGAATGTTAGAGTACAATACAATTACTGTATTTCCTGAGCATTTTGAGCTTTGTTGAGAGAGGTGGGAAGGCACAGTGAGCATGTTGCAGGTCTTAACAATAGTTGCTTTTCCTGGTGTTGATTACTAGACCCAATGGCAAATCTCTCTCTCATAATAGGAGGGGAAAAAATCATAATAAAGACTGGGGAGGGAATCAACTGTTTTATACCCTTGTGGTTAGTGGATAGGTGTAAAAAGCAAGTGCCTAAGAGAAAATATAGAGAGAGCATAAGAGAAGACAACTAAGTTTTGGAATACATGGGAACAGAGAGAGATTTGGGCAAGGGCAGTAGCACACGCTGGAGGGTGAAAACTAAAATGGAGAGATCAGCTTTAGACAGTGTGAAAGGCAACTCATGAACAGCAATAGTAAGAGCTTATACAGTGAGAACACGCTACTTTCCAGAACCAACAAAGGTGTAAGTAATTATATAACTTCAAAACATTGAACATAAACCATCGTCTTGAGACACTTTTTTCCCTGTGGTTAAAAGACAATTCTATAACATAATTCTTCAGTCAGATTTAGCATGTGTTAGGCAGTGATTACGTATGCTTGTTTGTTTTCAGTAAGCACCAAACTTCCAGCCAGAAGTTTTCATTTTAATCTGAAAAGAAAACACAATCTCTGTGACACTGGTGTGAATCTGTCACTTGTATCCATTCTGTCATAACAGTCTGCACAGATTTCCATTTCAGCCCTTGGCAAAAGAATCTGTGTGCCCAGTTCTCACTGATCTGAATGTACATCGAGCATTTAGGGATGTTTCATGGGCTGAGAAAGTTGGAAAATAAGTCCAGAAATTTCCTTTTTCAACAATATTTTCCTTTTGTTTCTGTGATGAAATTAATATTGTTTTTAGGTATTTGGCAATGAGAACTGTGGGTTGGTAGTTATTGACTCATTCTAATTATACAATCTAAACGCATACAGCAGAGAAATATATTTGTGAAGGTGGAGGAAGGATATCTGAATTACGTGGGAAGGATGCGTCTCCTTTAGAGTTCAGAGAGCACTTTTAAAGTAGATTTCCTGATTTTTCTCACTTTCTGTGCTTTGATGCACATTATGGCATGGTCTTGAAACATATGAACCGGATTTGTCTTGGATGAGACTTAATTGCATCATGCTCCAGAGGTGCATTGCACACTGGTTGCAAATGGACAGGCAGTCAGTGACTATAGGCAATTTAAAACAAATGAAGCCCAGCAACAACCAAACAACATACTGAAATGTGTATAGTGTTTGTCTCAACAAAGCCACTGTCATTGGTCTGCACAACTTGACATATGTAGTCTCACACTTCCATCACATACCAATGAACTGTGTCTCAGCCAAAATACTTTATCTCAATTCAGCTCAAGCCTTTAAAAAGCCAGTTACCTTGGATAGCTGAAATTCTTATCTAGATTAAAAAAAGAGCAGGAATGAAATCCTGCATCTGTCTTTTGTGTTTGTCTTCAAGAAGACTGTCTGAACTTCCTTTTATCATAGATCACGAGTTGAACTGCACTGACTGTGTTGCAAGAAGCAACACTAATTAATAATGTAGTGCCTAGTAGTGACAGGGTCATGAGTCCTGACTTGAGCTCAAAAGGGCAAACCGCGAACTCAATACCCATGACCATAAATATGCATCAGATTTTCTGATGCTGTTAATTCAGATATGTTCTCATCAGATCTCCCTATAAAAATCCAACTCTAATTTAGACTCTGTTAATTTGTCGGACATCTATGTCCTCTTATTCATACATACTTTAAAGATTAACTCTGTTAACAATACTCACATTGCAATTCCTGACTGTTGTAATCATTCAATAACTTCTTTCTGAGCATCTAATGAAAAGATTAGGACACCTTCCCATAAATAAATCACAGATTGCACTTTATTTTTCTATGTATTTTAATAAATAATTTTGAGTAAAAGGCTTTGCAAAACTAATAAAATAAAAGTCCTATGATTATATTGTTTTTATAATGAAACCATATACAAAGAAAAGCAGCACATTTTACCAGAGTATTTTTAAACCACTTATTTAATGAAAAGAAGAACCTCAATTTATAATTGTATTCAGGAGCAGTTTTCATTACTCATTTAAGAGGCCAGCATTAGATTTATTAATGTTTCCAGAAAAAGTGAAAATAACCTTTATATATTTACTCTTCTCAGATTCTGTCCAGCTCAAGCAATAAAATTCTGTTATGACAGAAACAAATAAAATAAGACTTTTGAAAATTTTCACAAAAGTGCAGAGTATATGAAGGAGAAGAGAAAATAAAGGCTGAGTTTTTTTTCATGAAACAGAAATAAATCCAGTGTCTAAAATTTAGGCTGAAAAGCAGAATATTATCCTGTGAATCACATTTATATTAATCTTTTTTTTTTTCTTCAGGTGGTGGGATCTTGTGCAAGAAGAAAAGTAAAATTAATATATTATAAGATGTATATGTGTAAAATAGAAATATACAATCACCTGACACCTTTTGAATCATATGTCTGTAAGTAGTAATATAATGTTTTTAATGGGTGGCTGTGGAGCTGGGTTTCAGCTCTGTGACTTCAGCTTGTGACTAATAATTCATGAATGAATATATTTATTAATCCAGTTATAGATCATGGAGCTGCAGCTCAGCAGCTCCAAAAAATTTATTTGCTCCTTGCAGATATGTAGGTATGAGATAAATACATAATGTTCATATGGATCTATAGAGGATTACACAGAATTATTGCTCTGTTACAGAAACTTGATAACAGTAGATTTTTCATAGTCTGAATATTATAGGTTTCTTTTTCCCTCCAAATTTTTTTCCTGTGGTTCAAGTCCCACTAGAATCTGTACTTTGCCCAAAGCTTCCCCCTTTCCATGACTACCTGTTGTTTATTCCACATTTTTTTGTTTATGGGACACGGGGTAGGGAAATGCTTTTGTGCTGAATTACACAAAACGCAGCAACTGACATGTAAGGAGATCATTCTAGTTAATGCAGGAAGTTTTTATCTTGGCAATTTAAATCCTTTGTGATAAGTATTCACTATTTCTTGACATCACTGAATAATGCGTATGACTGTTATATGTTCTGACCTTGGGAAATCAGTTATACCCACTAAACAGGTTATTGCAGTCCTATTAGATGCTTGTTCTTCTGAAAGTTCAAATATAACACCACCTTGAAAGTTTGATTTAGAATACATAAATAAATAAACCTCACTGTAAATCAACACTGAAAAATTCTAAAAGCTATTTGTTAGTTTTACAAAATCCAAGGAGGGTTAAGAATCCTAATGACACATTAATTCCCTGTTTGCTCAAAAATTTTGGTTCTAACAGTAAGTTCCTGTTCCCTAGATCACCAATTGTAAGTGACTCTTTCAGTATTATCAGACTGACATCCTTTTGGTTTGTTGCAGTTAGATGTTCTTTGATCATGAAGGTTCTTATTGCATTACTAAACAAAAGTATTGGAGCCCTGAAATAGGAAGATGGGAAATTAATCTCAAAGCAGTTTCCATAGCCTCTTACTTGATGAAGTTATTTCTGGACAATTTATTAAAGCCCATTAAATGTAAACATTTGGGCATCACATACTTGTATGACACCTGACTTGGTTAATTGTGTCTTCAGGCTTCAAAAGCTTAGTTTAGTGCAAGCCTAGTGTGCCACTGGTGCACAGGTCTAAGGCAGAAGTGCAGAAAGAATTGTGACTCCTCTCCCTGTCATGTCCTGTGTTCCCAGACTTCTTATTGTGTGTAAGCCAGCGACAAGGTGTCTCTCAAATACTCTCAGTGTCTGAGAGAACTCAATCAGCACTTTGGGATAAATACACCTGTCACCTTGACACTAACAGCCATCTTATCAAAAACAATCATGAATAGATAAATCACAGAATCATAGAACCATAGAACTGTTTTGGTTGGAGAAGACCATTGAGGTCATCGAGTCCAATAGTAAACCTAACACTGCCAAGTCCACCTCTAAACCATCTACAACAAACTTCTATGTATCTTTTCAATACCTCCAGGGGTGGTGACTCAACCACTTCCCTGGACAGCTTGTTCCAGTGATTGGCAACTTTTTCAGTGAAGAAATTTTTCTAATATCCAATCTAAACCTCCCCTGGTGCGACTTGAGGCCATTTCCACTCGTTCTATTGCTTGTCGCTTGGGCAAAGAGACTCACACACACACCTTGCTACAACGTCCTTTCAGGTAGTTGTAGACAGCAAAAAGGTCTTCCCTCAGCTTCTTTTTCTCCAGGCTAAACAGCCCCAGTTCTCTCAGCCGCTCCTGATAAGATACATGCTCCAGACCCTTCACCAACTTCGTTGCCCTTCTGTAGCCATGCTCCAGCATCTCAACGTCTTTCCTGTTATGAGGGTTCCAAAACTTAACACAGTACTTGAAGTACGGCCTCACCAATGCCGAATACAGGGGCACAATCACTTCCCTACTCCTGGTGGCCACACCATTGCTGGTACAAGTTAGAATGCTATTGGCCCTCTTGACCATCAAGGCACACTGTTGATTCATATTCAGCTCTATTTCAACCAACATCTCCAGATCCTTTTCTGATGGGCAGTTTTCTAGCCACTCTTCCCCAAGCCTGTAGTGTTGCATGGGGTTACTGTGACCCAAGAGGCGGTCCTGACACTTAGCCTTGTTGAACCTCATGTAATTGACCTCAGCCCACCAATCCATCCTGTCCCAATCCCTCTGTAGACCCTTTCTACCCTCAAACAGACCAACACTCCCACTCAACTTGGTGTCATCTGCAGACTTACCGAGGTTACACTCAATCCCCTCGTCCAGATGATTGATAAAGATATTAAACAGAATTGGCCCCAATACTGAGCCCTGGGGAGCACCACTTGTGACTGGGTGCCAACTGAATTTAGATCGATTCATCACATCTCCTTGGACCGGGCCATCTGCTCAGTTTTTCGCCCAGCAATGTGTACAACCATCCAAGCCATGAGCAGCCATTTTCTGCAGGAGAAAGCTGTGGGAAACTGTTTCAAAGGTTTTACTAAAGTGTAGGAAGACAATATCTACAGCTTTTCCCTCACCTGCTAAGCAGGTCACCTTGTTATAGAAGGAGATGAAGTTAGTCAAGAACCCAAGCAACCACGGCTAGTCATAAAACCATGTTGACTGGGCATGATTGCCTGGTTTTCCTGTAGGTGCCATGTGATGGCACTCAAGATGATCTGCTCCACAACCCTCCCTGGCACCAAGGTTGGACTGGAAGGCCTGTAGTTCCCTGAATCCTCCTTCCTGCCCTTCTTATATGTGGATGTCACATTTACTAACCTCTAATCTACTAAGGCTTTCCTGGTTAGCCAAGACTGCTGATAAGTGATAGTAAGTGGCTTGTTGAGCACTGCTGCCAGCTCTCTGAGTACCCTTGGTTGGATTCCATCTGGCCCCATAGACTTGTGTATGTCTAAGTGGTATAGCAGGTCATTAAACATTTCCTCTTGCATTATGGGGGCTTCATTCTGCTCCTCATCCTTGTCTTCCAGCTCAGGGGACTGGTACCTGGAGAACAACTGGTCTTACTATTAGAGACTGAGGCAAAAAAGGTATTAAGTACTTCAGCCTTTTCCTCATCCTTTTCACTATTTTTCCCCTGCTTCTAATAAAGGATGGAGAGTCTCCTTACCCCTCCTTTTATTGCTAACGTATTTATAGAAACATTTTTTTTTTATCTTTTGTGGCAGTAGATAGATTAGGTTCTAGTTGGGCTGTGGCCCTTCTATTTTTTGCCCTGCATACCCTCAAAACATCCTGCTAGTCCTCCTGAGTTGCCTGCCCCTTTTTCCAAAGCTCATGAACTCTCCTCTTTTCCCTGAGTTCCAGACAAAGCTATTTGTTCAGCCAGACTGATCTTTTCTGCCAGCTTATCTTTTGGCACATGGGGACAGCTTGCTCCTGTGCCTTTTATATTTTCTTTCTTGAGGAATGTCCAGCCTTCCTGCATTCCTTTGCCCTTCAGGACTACCTCCCAAGAAGACTCTGCCAATCAGTCTCCTGAACAGGCCAAACTCTTCCCTCCCAAAGTCCAGGGTACCAGTTCTGCTGACCCTGCTTCTTACTGCTCCAAGAATCAAAGACTCTATTTCATGATCGCTGTGCCCAAGGTGGCCTCCAACCACCACATCACCCACAAGTTCTCTGTTCACAAACAACAGGTCCAGTGGGGCTCAATGACCACCTGTGTCAGGAATTTATCTTCTGCACACTCCAGGAACCCTCTAGACTTTTCCTCTCTGCTGTATTGTATTTCCAGTAGACATCTGGCAAATTGAAGTCTCCCATGAGCCCTACAAGAACAAGGGGTATCAATCTCTCCCAGCTGCTTATAGAATATTTTATCTGCCTCTTCATCCTGGTAGGGTGGTCCATAATGGACTCCCACAATGATATCTCCCTTGTTGGCCTTCCCTCTGATTCTTATCCATAAACACTCAACCCTATCATCACTGTCATTGAGTTCTAGACAATCAAAACACTCCCTAACATACAAGACTAGCCCACCACCTCTCCTTTCTTGGCTATCTCTTCTGAAGAGTTTATAGTCATCCATTGCAGCACTCCAGTTGTGCGAGTCATCCCACATTTCTGTGATGGCAGCTATGTCATAGCTTTTCTGCTGAACAATGGCTTCCAGCTGCTCCTGTTTGTTGCCTGTGCTGCATGCATTGGTGTAGATGCACTTCAGTTGGGCTATTGATTCCTCCATATTTTTGCAGGAAGAAACCCTAATTCCCACGTGACTATTCTCAGGCACTTCTGTGGTTTCTAATGCATCAATAACCCTTCCATCTTTACTGCTGTACACATGTCCATACCCTACTGCCACTGAGATGGCCGACTGAAGGAGCCTGCTAGCACACCATCCCTCAAACATTGACGTGCTGCCCCCAGGCTTATCTATAGCTAGCCTGGTTTCATCCCTCTCTCCCTTCAAATCTAGTTTAAAACTCTTTCAATGAGCCCTGCTAACTCCTGTGCAAGGATCCTTCTTCCCCTTTGAGACAGAGGTACCCTGTATGTTGCCAGCAGGCCTGATATCATGTAGACTGATCCCACCTTGGAGCCAGATAGTGATCTGCTGGCTCTTCCTCTTTCTTCCTTCATTATTCCCTGCAACTGGAGAGAGAGAGGATAATAATGCAGAATGATGGCAATATTTTGAATTCACAACAAGAAGTCATAAGTTTTCACTGTAGTAAAAGAAAATTAATTGTTAAATATTTCATGTCTATTTGGCTTCAATATTAATTAGGGAAATACAGACATAAAAGTTCACAGAATATATAGGTATGTGTGTGCATTAGATATTAGCTAAAATTTTGTATCTTTTGAAATGAAAATAATGTCAGCATAGTCTTAATACACATAATTTTTTAAAATGTTGGTATCTTTATGAGAGCACAATATATTTTCATGAAATGGAACAAAACTCATACTTTCAGTTGGTTTTGCAACAGATACTTTAGCACTGGTGAAAATGCAGGCTTAAGAGGGAATTGCAAATACCCAGGCTGAGGTGTCAGAAAATAATTGCTTTATAGAACTAATATTTATCTCTCAGAGGTCATAGCTTTTCTTAAAGAGAGAACTATCCATGCCTGTTACAGGGGGCTTCATCTTTTAAGCTTTGCTTTATGCACAAAGATGTTCTGTATATTGTACCTTCCACGTATGACACAGTATCAAAAAGTGAGGAAAAAATAAAGGCATTGTATTTGTCCTAAAGAATTCATAGGCAAGATCACTTCAAACTTTTACAATTAATTAATGCAAGAAGCTGACTTGTTATTATATATAGATTTCTGGTTTGTATTACAGTAATGAATAGTTTTGATAAAAGTCGTGAGCAAAATAAATAAGAGTAAGTGCACTAGGTGCTGTAATATTTGAGCTAGTTGAGAAACACTGTGAACACTAAGGTTGGTTATCAGTTAAATATAACCCGGAGTGCTGATTCTTTGAATATATTAGAAAGTACTAGATTTTAGCATTTGGTTTCTATGTTTTTGTTGTTGTTGTTTGTTGTGGGGTTTTTTTTTGTGTGTGTGTGTGTTAGTTTGTTTATTTGCTGTTGTTTCTATGTATGGAATGTGATTCTTGCCTCTTTATAAAAAGAGATTATTATTTGAGCTTGATGACATTTGATAGTAATAGATATATTCAGTTTATCCAAGCAATGAATGACTGTTTAGATGCATCAGTCTAAACTCTAGAGAAACAATTCAACCAGTCATGCTACAAGCTAATATTTTGTTTATGAAATTGAATGCATACTACCTGAAATTCCAGTCTGCTTTCATTTTTTCTGCAGGAACAACTGCTTTCAACTTGGCATATATCAAGGATAGTAATTGTTACATCAGAATGTTATTGTAGCTAGTTAGGTTTTGAGAACTTTCACTAATGAAAAATGCAGCTGAAACTGACTGGGAAGAACAGTTCTCATGATTTAAAAGTGACTAGATAATATTGTCTGAACAGTTTGATGGCAGTTTTTAAATGAATACTGTACATGGATCTGAACATTCTCAAATCAAAAACTTGAAATTAGCAGATATTTTAAAAACTTTTTTTCAGAATTTAAGTTAGGTTTTCAAAATCCTCAACAACTAATTTCACTGAAATTAAAATATTGTGACATTGTTCAAAGCACCCCTGAACTGTACATCTACAAAAATGAAATTAAGTATAGTAGAATCATTACATGAGTAGCTCTACAGGAATATATACCTAACTCGGCAGTAAGGAGAGTGACGCTGGCAACAGAATAAGTTAAAACTCACAAAACTTATTTTTATTCTATATTTTGAAGCAGAACCAAATAGAGCAAGAAGCTTGACTGCAAGTTTAATTGGCAGAGGTTTGATCCTGGTTTTTATCAAACAATACAATTAAATTATAATGGCAGTCAATAATTAAATCACAGAAAAATCTCTGGGAGATTAATTTAAAAGTAGCAAAGGTTAGAATATCTGGCTGTTTTGAGGGAAAAATATGAGTTGATTTGTATCTTGGAGTGTACTATAGGTAACTGTCTCTAATTAACACCTCAAAACAAACATAGAGAAGACGGCAAACATGCAACCATTTGGAACTGATGTTAGATCCACAGAAAAGGCTTTCTATCCTGGCAAGTAATTGTAGAGGTGAAGAGAGAGGGAAAACTGCTTATACTGAAATTAGCCACACCAGTGAAGCCTTTACAATTGAATCAGCAATTGAAAAAAAAAAAAAAAAAAAAAAAAAAAGTAGGTGGATGACAAAAATGAACACATTTGTTTTCTAGTCATAAAGCAGATATTCAGAGTACTAGATGATTCTGCAGAGTATTTAATTGCTGTTGTGGTAAGCATCTATCACACATTAGTGCTGTTACGGATGTTGCTTAAGGTTTCATTTTAGTCAAATTGTATGGCTCTACTTGTATGAGTTGTACTGAAATAGATGACATTACTCACCTGACAAAGCTTTGCAATATTTGACCCATTAGCTCTTAATTTGTGGGTTAAATTTCTTTTCATAAATAGTTTATAGGCCTTATGTTGCTTATTGCACATTCACTTCCTTTTCCAGAAACTAATCTTTGAGTCTTGGTTTATACTGAAAGCAAATTGCCATTATTATTATTAGGGTGTTTTGTTTTTGTTTTTTTTTTCCCCTCTTCATAGCACTAATTCTGGTTTCCATGGTTAGAGGTTGTCAATAAATTATTAACATGAGAATGACTGACTGACCTTGGGGAAAAATGATGACTGTAGAGTTAATGAAAAATTATAGGCTTTTTGAAAATCATTTTGAACCATTTATGATTAACATTTCTGTAGGTAGCTTAAAAGACATAAGCTGCTTTTCACATCAGCTGAATTTTTAACTCACATGCATATGTTTTCTTTAATAATAAAATTTCATTGCTAGCATTGTGACTCAAGCTCCACTAACTTTTTCCTCTATGTCTCTGTCTTGCTTTGTTTTCTCCTGAAATAAAATAGAGCAGTGTATTGTACACTAAAATAAAGAAATTAAATACTTTTGTGCCTTGATTATGTACACAGACATGTTCTATATAATTCTCTTTAGTATGTTTCTGTTTATGTGCTGCAGAATGACAGAATGATGACTTTGAGTAATATGGTAACCTGTAGCACCGAAAGTGTCTTATCTTCCTCATACATAAGTATTTAGATAAATATTTCCAAAACTTCCATATTGTATACTATGTAGGTACTAAAGAATCATGGTCCTTTGCTTCAAACTCTTTGTTCCTTTATTGAGACATGTGGTCTAAATCATGGAACTAGTCCTATTTATTTAAGTGGAACTGTAGCGCAAGTGCATGTGCCGGATGTGTGTCTGAGTTGCATTCTGTTCTGCATTTACTAGGTACTTGAGATAACAGTGTGCCAAATGATTAAAAATATTTTTTTCATGAAGAAAGAAGATGCTCCAGGAAAGATAAGCACAATTTTGAATTTTCTATCTGATTGTGAAACTTGTTTAGACCACCTAATAACAGATCTTATGCCTTAGTCCTGGTCTTTTTGATCAAATGATTTTACAGTTTGCTAAAATATTAACTATACTGCTTTCCAAAGGCTTTCACATATTTTTTTTTTAACTCCTGCAAAGACTCTCCCTTTCATGAAAAATTTACTTTAATTTACTAGCCATTTTAGCAGCTTGGTTCATTTAGCTCATGTGACGGCACTTGTTTATTCATGACAACTCATGCTATTAATTCCACATATAAAGTGTACCATTATGAAAAAAAACCCCCAAAACTGCCAAAACACAGGAGATTTAATCAAATACTTCATACAAAAATGAGTTATGTCTGTGAATGCCATAAAAAGGTTCCATTTTCAGCACCCAAACTACTTTAGAATTCATAATTAATTCTGTTTTCTCATGTACAGTTGATACCAAATTACTATCTAACATATCTAACAAATTTAAGTTTTGACTGGTAAGATTTTTAAGCACACTATTAAAAAAAACTTAATAAGAACAACTCCCCACCCCAAAAAAAAAAAACCAACAAAAAACCAACCAAAAGAACTAAACCCTAACGACAACAACAGAGACAAAAAACCCACCAGCATTTATTTTCATGTGTTAGTAGACTATAGGAAAATCATATTTTACATAGCCAACTTGACAGTTATTTATTCCTTTATGGAAAAATTCTGTTGCTTTTCCTCAGAAGACATATGATGTACATATTATAGTTTTGCCAAAGGATGATCCTCTGTGTTTGTGGGACTAACTTTTTGCAGTACATGAAGTGACACACTGTACATCATCCTTGTCAAAGCTTTGATCCAGTTTTTGTGAAGTTCTTCTAGTATATTTAATTATAGCCATTTGTTTATCACTGAAGTAATGAATGGAACGTGCACAACTGGTAGTAGTATACATTCCAATGGACACACTTTTTCAACTGAGACCTCTTTTTTCAATTCTATTTCTTTGTAAGTACCCTCTGTTTTTCTTCTTTTTGTTAACATAACATAAGGATGATTCTTTGTTGCTTCTTAGTCTAACCCATCTTGTGTATACCTGTCTTTATGAGTCTATGTGTGTATATATGCACAAAGCAGAGGTCTAGATATTTTTAAAGCACTTGCAGTTCAACCTACCCATGAAGGAAAAGCAGTAACTGAATTCAAGGTAGAGGGAGAAGGAGGAGAATAGGACTGTTGAAGAAAAAATGCCCAGCCAGATGTACTGTAAGGTGTATGGCTTCTAAAGCAATGTTTTAGAAAGTAGAAATAAGGACATTGAGAAGGAATGATTTTAAAATAAAAAGATCTAAGTATACCCCTTGAAAAAGAGCAGAAAACTCACTAATTCATCATACTTTCCTAGGACCTAGGAACAATTACCCTTTGCAACAGCAGTATAACTCCTGGTATTGCCCTTCAGGCAATGCAAGTCCTGCTCATCTCCTTACTGAGCATAGGCATACCACAGATCTTTCAAGCTGTTGGTGTATTTTATCAAAAGCCAAAGAGGCAATATAAACCAATCAGCTATTACTAAATTTAAATTGTATACTAGTTCTGCATTTAATTTCTAGAACTATACAATTATTTGATAAATTATTATGATACACTTCATAATCTGTGGTTGCAAGGTAGCAGATTTTAGTGATAAGAATGCCTCTGTGTTCCTACAGATACAGTTCTACATTAGAAAATATTTTCATGAAATCATACAATAGTGAACATTGATTTAGCGAAGAACACTACTATATTCAAGGCATCCTGTTTAGCTAGAGTCAGATGAAGCTTCCTTTGTACTCATATGAATCTATTTTTTAACAGAGCTAGAGCTGCATTTAGTTCAACTTTATATTGGTTGTTTTTTTTTAATCTTTAACTGTTATTTAAAAAATCACCCTGGATTATATTTGTATTCTAGAATTATTATTGTTGCTGTCTTTAACTTGAGTCTACCCTCACTTTAGCCAGCAATTCAGTGTTGCAATCAACTTTGGGTTTGGGGGAAATCAGTTGACATCAGAAATGTCACCATTTTATGATTATACTGTTGACACCTCTGACAAGGCAATGTCATTAGTATTGCCATGGAAGAAACTCCATGTCGTTTAGTATTATAGGCCTTTGTCGTTTTGGTGTTTCTTGCTTTTATCTATTGCTTCAGTTCTGTGTACACAGAGATAACATTCATATGTATTACATTGCAATTCTGGCTTTACTTTGGGTTTATAAATGATTCACAACAAATTCAGTCACCCCGTATGTCTTTGAAGATGTGGTATTGTATGAATAACCAAGTTCTTAGGGTAGAAGGAAAATTATTGCACACACATTTTAAGTAACTTTGCAAGATCGGTATTATACAGTTGAGGATGATGATGGCATTGTATGTTCTAAATTATGATAATATGATAATATCATATAGACATTTGAATAAATAACACATAATTTCCACTGCTTTAGCAAATTAAACAATTTTAAACGTAAATTGAACAACAATAAGGACTTGGGAGGCTTAAGATAAACCAGATAATAAAACCAAACTTAAAACAGCAACAAGAGCCAGATAGCAAAACAAAGAACTGCACAAGTAAAAGATGGAAAAACCCCTAATGTGTCATTTCCCAGAGTGGCTTTGTTTCATGCTTTTATGAATACTGAATAGCATTTACAGGCATCTGAAGCACCAAAGAATTATCCCTAATTCTGACATGAAGAATCAGAAGATGTCGTATGCAGACGAAGTTACTTCTCTGCTAAATATGACTGACAAGGCTTGGAGAATATGCTTTTTCTTTAGAGCAGTATTTTTCTAAAGTATACTCCCAATCATCCTAAAACTGGTTGGGTGAAAGGCTACTCACTTGGCAAAATTAACTGTTCTTTGCAAAGATGTGTAAGCTTCTAGAAAGCACTGAAAGGAGCTGTGTTTAGCTAGTGTTAGTACTAAAGCTTCAAAGAATGGTGTTTGTCCTTATGAAATTGAGTCTAACAATAAAAATAATTAGTTGGTGAGCTGACTAAAGGAAAATGTGTTCAGAAGGGAACAAAGAGTAAGTGTGTATGTGGGAAATCCTTTTTCTATGAATAGAAGGGTCAGTTTTGAAATTGTCAGATAAAAAATAAACATTTTGAGGAGTAAATATATGAAGAGATTAATATTCTATAGATGTTGTAATAAAGCTCTCAAAGACATTATCTTTTGTAAGATTAAGATTATAATACATTCTTTGCTATTAGACTAGTTATCTCAGAGTTTCCCATCTGGTTTCTAAGTATGAAACAGTTTCTCACTAAATACTTATGATGTAACTTTGTAATGCTTTATTCATGTTCACTGCAAAGTTTTGATCCACTTTTCATTAACTCTTAAATTACTTCAACTGAAAAGTCACTTTGATAGTTTTACTGTGATGATATCTTAAAGCCCATCATATTCTTTTAGAGCATATAAATGAAGTAGCAACATTATTATCAATTATTCTTCTGCTACAAATGTGTCCATGTGCCAGTGCATTTATTTTTAAAAACATATATTTTCTGTTGGTTTATAGATTTTGCTAGCCTGAGAGAAAAACTTTATCAGAATTTCCCCCCTTTTTAATTTTTCTGAAATAAATTTCTTCACATACAGTTGCAGTCACATTTCTGAGTGTAATACAATATAACATTAGCCAAGACTTTCAGTACTGAGTCAGTTCCTGAGGAGAGCAGGCTGCTGGTGTTTCTCTTCTTGTTTCTGTTATCTCCTTCACTGTTAGTGACCTTTGTTATTTTGACAAGTGCACAAGCATAACCTTATAACTCAGGGAATATTGAGGAACAGTTGTAACAGGGTTACAGGATTTGTGTTAAGCTGACAACACAGGCTTTGAAAGCATCAGGAGTTGTCTTGAACAGCTTGGAGCTGTGTTTTAGCTTGTAATAACAATGATCTAATGACCAAGTGATTATTACAGACTTTGTTTTAGCTTTTACTTAATTTGGTATAACTTTGTAGTGTAATGCCTTGTTACATAAATTCTGTAACCAACAGACAGTAATAGTGAGTATTTGTGTAAACAAGAACTGTCTGTGACCCTAAAATACAGTACAGCATTGAGGAGTACAGGAATGGACTCATTTCAGGAACTTTAAAATTCCAGCACTACTTAATATTGGAGGTCGCAGGGCCTCAGCAATGGATATCACTAGTCATCAAAGAGATACAGCATTAAGAGCTGTGTAAAACTTACAGGTTAGTCAATAAAGTCCTTTAGGAGGCAGTCCTAAAGGGCAAAGGAGCCCAAGAAGGCTGGATGCTCTTCAAGAAGGAAATCCTGGAGGTGAAAGAGCAGGCCATCCTCATGTGCTGAAAAATGATCTGGCAGGGAAGAAAACTGGCTTGGCTGAGCAGAGACCTTTGGGTGGATCTCAGAAAAAAGAAGGAAGTCTATGAGCTTTGGAAGAAGGGGCAGGCATCTCAGGAGGACTACAAGCATGAAGTGAGGTCTTGCAGAGACAAAATCAGAAGGGCTAAAGCCCAATTAAAACTTAATCTGGCCAACTCTGTGAAGGATAACAGAAAATGTTTCTATAAATATATTAGCAGCAAGAGAAAAGGCAAGGAGAATCTCTATCCTTTACTGGATGCAGAGGGAAAAATAGTGACAAGGGATGAGGATAAGGCTGAGGTCCTTAATGCTGCCTTTGCCTCAGTCTTTAATAGTAAGGCGAGCTGCTCCCTGGGTACCCAGCCCTCTGAGCCAGAACCCAGGGAAGGGAAGCAGAAAGAAGCTTCCATGATCCAGAAGGAAATGTTTAGAAACCTGCTCAGCCAATTAGACATTCACAAGTCTACAGGGCCAGATGGGGTCCACCCAAGGATATTGAGGGAGCTGGTGGAGGTGCTTGCCAAACTCCTTTCCATCATCTACCAAGTCCTGGCTGACCGGGGAGGTTCCACTTGACTGGAGGTTAGCAAATATTACTCCCATTTACAAGAAGATCCGGAGAGAGGATCCAGGGAACTAGAGGCCTGTCAGTCTGACCTTGGTGCTGGGGAAGGTCATGGAGGACATCATCTTGAGTGCTATCACACAGCACACACAGGACAACCAGATGATTTAGTAGTGGATAGGTATGGTTGGACTCAATGATCTTAAAGGTTTTTCCAACCAAATGATTCTATAATTCTATGATTCAAACTATTTTAATGGTCAGAAAGAGATTTATAAAATCAGATAACCCCCACAAATATCCAAAAAAGTAAAATACACCATACATAGTAATTTCAGATAGAATATGGACTTACGAACTGAAAAAGAACAAGCTATAGAGCATGTTAGCAAACATATGACAGTGACCCAAAAGAGTCGTAAAGTGAGGAAGAAGATGCAATCAACATGGTACTCCTCTGATGAAGGACTTGGGATGTTCACAGCTCACTGTACACCCCCTTCCCACACCATCAACTTTAAGACCCAGAAGGACAGTGTAAGGGTGAGCATAGAACCAGAGAAGACCACACAGGAATTTAATAAATTTTCATGTATTTTGAAATATCTTCTAGATATAAATGAATATGAATTAGCTCATTCCATTAAATGTCTGTGATTCCCTGTATTTCCTGACTATTTTTTCTTGAAGTCTAAAGGTTTCTTTTTACCATTCTGTCAATGCTGCTGTTCACCGAGTTTAGACATCCGATTTTTCTGTGTGTATTCAGCTTCTCTTTGAGCTTCTGTTAAAATAGCATAGTCTCATTTGCTGTCTCATTCAGACTAGTTTCTCAAGTTTTCCTTAAATAGCTGTCTTTCCATATTGAAAAACATCAGATTTTTTGGGTATATTTTGATAGAGTTTTCCATCAAAATGGCTGTGTAAATGATTTTTTGTATGGAAGGTATTAAAACATGGGAGGAGTAAAACACAGTATTTCAAGTCTTTCTATCTCTCCCTATTTATAAGATATCTTACTGTATAACATGATACTATGTCTTTATCTATATGTGGTACATACTGTGGGAATTAAAATCTTTTTTTAAGAATGAAACATTTTTTAGAAAGTGTTCTGTCATTACGTAGCAGCATTTCCCATTCCCATCAGTGGTGTAGTTAAGCATATGTCTTGCAAAATGTACATTCTGACAAAAAAAAAAAGAATGATGAGGAAAGATGTAAAACAGGCAAACAAAACCTACATAAAGTTGGTATTGTTGATGGCATGAAATCACATGTTTTCCAGTTTAACACTCCTCTCCCAGCTGTGTTACATAGCCTTACAAGAAAGTTCAGTCACCCCCTGTGTTCTATAAGCTCTCTTCACCACATCTGCAAAAAGAGCATTCACAGGTTTCTGCTTTGGTGATGGTAGAAATAGCTGTTTAAAGAAAAAAAAAAATCCTGGAAATTCTACCCTATTCCTCATGCATCATTTTATAATATTTTACTATCTTGAACTTCTTTTAAATCCTAATACCTTCAGACTCTCAAAATTGTTCACTATGTTGTGTTCTGCTCTGCAGTATGGATCTTATTTGTCTATGTAATCTTTGCATCTTTTTACCTGTTCTCGCCTTCTTGTTGTCTTTTACAGTGACCTCTAACAGTGAACCCTGTAGCTAAATCGCCCTTTATTTCTTAAAGTCTGTCACTTAAACTCACCATAAGCTCACTTTTTTCATGAATTCTTTTACTTTTGTAATTATACAAATACTGGCTTGCATTAAAAAATAAAGGAAAAAATAAGTGAGACATAAGTGACACATAGTTCTTAAATAAACTGTTTAATGATGTCCCCTCTCACTTTTATCTTGTCTGCTTAGTTCTATTCATTTTGCAAACTGTATAAGGAAGAGGGTTTGCAGGTTTAGCTTATTTGTGCAATATGAGAGCAATTAGTTGCTTGTACTACATTCATTAACAGGTGTATTATTTTTTAGTATGAACAAGACATGTATTGACACTATAGATATGGGTGACATATCTGACAAAAATGTTCATACTTTAACTATACTTAGGGTTTTTTTCAGAGTATCGTTGTTTAATTTCTGATAATTTATTAGGATTTAACATTGGATGAAATACACTCTTAGAATGATAGATATTATGCCAGGATACATGCTAGTTCAAATAATTATTTGAATTTGTTTCATTGCCATCACAGGGAAAAAAAGCAAAATGCAAGAATTTTAATTAGAGGAAAAAGCTGAAACTACTACTGTCTTGAAGAAGTAAGGGACTGACAAACTTTTAAAAGTAAAGCAAGCTTTTATTATTGTTATTTTTCAAAACCAACTGTAGTCAAGAAAAGTGTTATTTCCAGCTAAAACTTATGGAGGATACTGAATACTGTCTTTGCATGTACTTTCAAACGTTTTCTAAATATCAGCAATGTTTGAAATACAGTGAAAGTTTTGCCAACAAATAGACTGTACTGAAAAATGGAAGAATGTATGTCTATTGGCATAAATATTGTTAATACATTTAGACTCTACTGCATTCTACTAACTCTGAACACCACAATACACTTCTTGTATTTCTAAAAAGTTTCCTTGAGCTAAGCGAATTGAGTTGTTGGTAGACTGAAACATAAGTCTATTATCCAGAAAACTCATTCTCTTTTCTGCTGACTGGAAATGAAACACAGGGTATTTTCTGAAGTTGGAATTTTGGCTTGTGAGACTATTGATTAGTAAAATATTGCAAAGTTAAGTTGCAATATCATGAACTGGATAATATATTGAGAGTGGATATTTTGTTTTGTAATAAAAATACTAACTAATTAAATAGATAAAAATCACAATTAGTTCTTAAGAAATAGAGCCAAGGGAAAATTTTGGAATATCAGCAGAATCTGTCAGAATCTTGGGAAGCAGAAATATATAGTTTTATGTGTTCAATCTATTGCAAATAAAGTATTAATAACAGATCTTTTAAGAAAATTTTGAGAACAAGTAAAGGAAAACTATGCTAGCCACCATAATAAGCACTACTTCTTCAAAGCAGTGTGACCATGTTATATATTGACTTCCTCATCATGTTTTTTTAAGGTGGAAAGTATTCAGCAAATTTCTGCTTCTGTTGCAATGGAATTCCCAAATAGCTTAAGCTTATTAAATTCTCCATAGTTTTCACTCTAGATTTCCAGCCTCTCTTACCTAATTAATGAATAGTCTTTTTTTCCTACAAATTTTTAATGAGGTTACTGCCTAACCATATTGCAAAATGCTGTTTGCTGGATGAGTGATTTTAATCAAATATCATGAATGGCATTAAGAACACTGTGGTCTTTTGAATCATTCACATTTTTAATGGAAAAATCATTCAGATTTTTAGCATCATTCATAGTGTATTTTTTAGAGCTGTATTGGTACTTGTTACAGGGCACTTATTGTTTTGTTAGTATAAAAACAGACATATAAACATTAGCAATAATGGTTTCTTGCTTCTTGGATTTCATTTGCTTTTCTTTCTTCCAGTACATACTTCATCTCTATTTTAGTTCAGTCTTAGCATAACTTTTCTCTGATAAAATCATTCAGCCTTCAAACCAAACCTCAATACAAATATTTTTTTTCTTCCCCCAACCCCCTGCACACCCTCCCTCCCACCCCGAACAAACAGGAGTCTAAATGTGGTTCCAAGTTTCTCCTTTGTCTATTCATAAGGCTGCACACAGAATTTGCTCATCTGGTACCCATAAGCTGTTTTCTTAACTTTCAATAACAAAATACAGCAAACCACAAAGTTTTACCTTTCACTGGTGCTTTCTTTTTCTCACCTTCAACATGCATTTTCATGCATTTCCTTCCTGGACTTGGTTTTGTTCTGGATTTTTCCTCCAAATTTTCTTATTTTCTCAGACATAATCCTACTTCTTTTGAAAAAATAAAGAAGATATATGCTGTTAAATTACTGGTAAAGTAGTGCTTTCTAGTTCATATAAGTCTGTTGTCAGTTAAAATTTTTGTTTTTTGTTTTTCCCTCAGAAGTGTGACTATAATAAAATAATTAATTTTATAATGGTTTTGGTACTATATTTGTCATGGAGGGAATTCATTTTGATTAGGCCCTCCTCTAAGAAAGTCCTTATAGTGTATAGAATTTATTTCCACCAATCAGCAAGAACAATGTTGCAGTGAATTTTATTTCCCACATGCAACTAACATTTTGTTCATTTCATTAAAACTGTTTCATTTAATAAGGTTTTCTCAAACAGCCTTTGTAATCTACTTATAATTACTCTACCAATGGAAAATCTGATTTATTTCAGTGTGTTGATTCCAGGTGGTTGCCAGTGAAACATATGCAGCTATGAATCTTGTACAATCTTTTATATTGCTTTAGTCAGCACCGTCCTGTATGGATCTTCGTTAAAGCGATGAAATCCAAGAAACATTTAAAACATCTTGAATGTTATGATCTACACATTAGATACAGAGTCATACGTATTACGTATATAGCCACAATTACTGGTGTTGAGCAGTTCTGGTAACATAGTAGAGATAACTGAAACCAGGAGATTTTGGTAGCAAATGCTTAACATAGCACTGTGAATTTGTCTGTATGTGCTTGTTTTATGTATGTGTATCTTCTAGTGCACCATTTCTGGTACAAGGAACTAAACTTCAGGGAAAGGATGCATGTATGATGAGGTTGTGCTAATAAAAAAAAATGCTGTTAGGAAACTACAGCTTGAAGGCTTTTGAAGAAAAACAGGGGATTGTGAATAGGATCTCCAAAAGTACAAACATGAAATGATAGCACAAAATGAAAGTGCAAGTATAGGGTAGTGTCAGAGGTGCCAGGGATTAAAGTAACTCAAAAAGAGTCAGTCAAAAGTAAAGTATCATTAAAGAAATGGAGCCTTGGGAGCTGTATTTTTCTGGGAGGGGGACGGCTTGATGGGTTTTTTTTATAATGAAGAGAAGAAAGAAATGAAACCACACCACATATACATAATTCAGATACAACATGAAATTACCAAGTAATGAAGTAAAAGCAATTATGTCGTCTGTGTTAGCAGCTGTAAAAAGATGACTCTGAGTGACACTGACTTCAAGAGTGAGAAGGAAGAAACCACAGACATCAACACCGTTTTCCTCCTGGCAAAGAAAAAGAAGAGACCACCAGAGCTGTAGCTAACAGCAAACTCCTCCCAGAGAGGAATACAGGACTTCAATTTGCTGCAGTTCCTGCTTGCACTCCTGAGACCCAGGAGCGCAGGAATGGTGAAAACTCTGGAGAAAGGGGTCAATATTAGAAAGTTTGTGTACATCAGTTTTCATTGTGCCATTATTGGGAACGAGATGAATAATTGGGCAATCTGAACTGTAAATGTTAATATAATTGTAACAAGACTACTAATAACTCTATGATTAGACTCTTTAGACTTAGACTAACAGTAAGTGCTTGACCTTGTTTAAAACTGCCTGTGTGTTTAATCTGGTAAGAGTGGCCTGGAGGACAGGCTGTTAATAGGGATGCAATGTTGCTTCTTGACAGGAAAAATATTTCTAGCAGGTAGCTCATATATCTGTAAGGAAAATGGTCAGGTGTGACCTTCTAGAAGTAGATAACATAATCCTGCAACAGTAATGATTTATTTCCAGACTCAAGCTCCTCTCAAAGATTATTAGCAAGAAATTATTCCTTTATTAATAACAAATAGATTTTGCTAAAAACTGATGAATACCAAGACCTACACAGAAATAACATGTTTAGACTTGGAGAGGTTGCTGCAATCTATATCTTTCTCGCATTCAGTCCCCAATATTGCAATCAACCAATTTAAAATATTATATTTCTTTGTGCTATGTGGTAGAATTTGACTTTGAAATAGTGACTTCTTTAAAATATGTATTTATTTATTTATTTTAATTCACAATATGCTAAAGAGCATAGGGCTTTGTTTGTTTGTTTTTGCTTTTATAATATGGAATATGTAGGCAGTGATCACACAAATCCCTGACAAATTAGGAAGAAGCTAAGAAGTACCTCTGCAGTGGTATCCTGGAAGTATGGAGTTCTTCCTTCTGTTTTGAAGTAGGTTGTGATAACTAGGACTCCCAGGTGCTACATATTATTAAAATCATAATATTAATATAGTGCCTGGTGCTCCAGAACCGTCAAGATGGAGCTCAGTGTTTGCTCCTAGTGTTTCAGCTCCACAGGGAATATGACAGATGAAGCGAGGAACACAATCTTATGAAAAATCTCAGCAGAATTAGACCAGCTGTTTTATATAAATATTCAATGGCATCAAATAAAAATAACTTCAGAATTTTACATGGAGAAACCATATGTAGAATTAAAGGCAGAATGTATCTCCAGCAGGCAGTATATCCCTCTACTGTTGTAAGGGAGCATTAACTGCTACCTCAGGAAGACACATTGGGTAGGGTTCCTCTTAACTATCTGTCGACCTCTGCAGAGTGTGAATTATCTTTGGCTTCCATTTTCGTTAATTGAATAAGATAGACATCTTAAGTGACTTATCTGATTCTGAAATTGGTATTTAAAATCGCTTGTACTACAGAAGTAATTATCTCCTCTCCTAAAAGAATGAGCAGCAGAAAAACAGTACTCTGATTTTTGTATCTCTCATTTCTGCAAGGTGTCAAGAAATTCAGTACTCCTTTAAAAGGTCTGCATATTTTCCTGTATGCATCACATTACTATCCGGAAAAGGCATTTCCTTTATATATAACTTAATCCCAGTAAGGATAACTTCATAGCAGCTCTAAGGTATATTCCGTGTACTGCAACCAGAGGTTGCAATTCTTGCCAGTCCTTTGAGAGATCATACAAAGATAAAAGCTTTCCAATACTTCAGAAAAGATATCAGAAAACATTAATCAACTACATTCTAGCTCAAAGTTTGCTGTTTTCTTTCTTTCTTTCTTTTTTTTTAACCTCCAGATATTGAAAATTCTAACATACCTTTCTACTACAAAGTTCTGCATTTCCTATTTCTGCATACTTATTTAATCAGATATGTTTACCCCATTAATGAGCAGACTGTAAGAACAAGTTTCTAGATAATTTTGTCAGACCTCTTGCACTTATAGGGTCCTAAATATCATAGTTACCCTTGTATCTACACCTGTATTAAAGGTGTGCATGTGAAAAAAGCACAGAACGTATTTGTCTAAAACCAAACTTTAAGAGAGGAATCCTGTTTTAGTGTCAAAAGAAGAAGAAATTCCCCATTTAGTCAGACTGGTTGTTAAATTTCTTAATTAAGAATAATGTTAAAAATATTTGGCTGTATTTCCAGCTTCCATTTCTGTGAACTCCTATCATGGTCAATTGTTCTTTTCAGGTCTTGTTGTAAGATTAAGAGAATAAAAATCCCAAATATTCATACCAAATCCACAAAAATACATTTCAGAAATATAGTCTTGAGTAACAAAATACTAAATTGTTAGCATGATGCTCATTCCTTGACTTTAGATGTTGAAATTTGAAATGATTAAGTTAAAACTGGAAGAAGTACTGGTAAAATTGGAAACAGATGAAAATCAGCAATACAAATTTCCTTCTGTGAAAAAATCCCTAAGTGACGTTTATTTACATGACATTAAGATAAAAAAAATGGTTTTATTATAGTAAACATTAATTTGAGAAATTTGTGAATCTTAAATTTCTTCTTAAAGCTGGGAAAGTGCTGATGAGGTATAATGGCTGAACTTTACTTCTTTAGTACTAAGAGACAGTTACTACTTGGACATGACAGACCTCTTTCTCTGGATCAAAGCATGTTTGCCATGGTATGAAATAACTTTACATTCTGTCGTAACATTCATCAAATCACCTTTGCTTCTTGCAGGACAAACAAAGCCTCTTAGAACTCTAAAACAGATATGATGTTTCAATCAGTGCTGTGTCAATCACATTCAATAATAAAATTATTAAAATAAAAAATATAAAGGAAAATACAGTTCTGAAATATAATTTCTGAAATCTTAAAAGCTTAGGGATAACCCCCAAACCTGAAAATCAGATTCTTAAGAATATTTTTATTTGTTCAGTTAAAAAGAAAACACATTGCAGGTACTTTTATGAAAGAAAAAATCCAGGTTTTAGTTAGTTCAGGTTGTTTATATTTTATTTTTAAATATTTAGCGTATCAATTCATTGAGATAACTGTCAATAACTTTTAAGATTTTTTCAGTTAGCAGCTCTTAACAAATTTCATGTTTGTAATATTCTGTAACTGCTATACAGTGCTTATTTTTAAATCAGAATGCTAATAAGTGCATTGTGGAATTCTCAGTCTATTATATATTTAGTTTTGTGTAACGTCAGCTGTTTTCCAAAAAAACCCCTTTGTTGAATAAGATTAAGTATGTTGCTATTCTTAAATCTTTGCTAATTGAATCTCGGATATATGTTTTCATCATTTTACCTCAGACTTGGTGGAAGAGCAAGGACCTGCAGTTATTTGGATCACTTTCCTTCTTTTTTAAGTTGTATAATACCAACAGTTTTCAGTCTGCTGGAAATTCTTTGGCATGCCAAGATTTATTAAAAGTGTATATCATCATTAAAGGTTTACAACATGTATACCTCTTTGCTTACTAATGGACTGGAAAGTACTTTATCTTCCTTGTGTGATAAGAGGATTCATCACGCTGTGTCCTTCTGAGTAAGGAATAGAAATATATGTTGAACTCTTCTATTTTCTTCCATCATTAACTGCATTACCATCATTTTTTGGTAATTAGTCTTTGTTAGTATATTTTTGTTGTAATATTCTTCACACACTTATCTCTGTTTTCCCTAGTCCTGCAGTCTATGGATTTTTCTTCGGTAGTATGCACTCTATTAATCAATTTTCTGAAGTAATAACCACATACCCTTTTGTCACTATTGTATGTTTCTTTTTTACTTAGTTGTAGCATTTAACTTCTACAGAAACAGGCTTAGTATTTAGATAAGTCATATGGCAGGATGAGCAAGATGTCTTATTTAGACATATTTATATTACATGTGGTAAAAGACCTGATGTTCCACAGCTAGTAATATGTTTTAATTTTCCACTGTCCCTTTGGGCACAGGAACAGGGTGAATATGCAAGAGATCTTTTATTTCCAGTTGAAAATACATCCAGCCTCCATTTAAAATACGATTTGAATTTTCTTCCTGGGAGCTGTAAAGTATTCAGGACATCAAACTCTACTTCCCAGTCTTCTGAGCTTGCCGAAGTCTAGATTAATTTAGACTGAAGGAAAGAAGACTGACTCCTTCTGTGTTATAGGCCAATTGCAAGTTCGTAACAACAGAGTCTCCTTTCTCAATTTCCTTGCAACATCCCAGAATGTAGTGAATACCCAACCAACATGGCAATCTTCCTTCGTACTTTATTGAGTGAGATTCTGGTATTGTATGCAGGATAAAAGGAACCACTCCTAATTAAATCATGGGCAGTTAAAATTCTGTTTAGTATTGATCATACATTTAACAGCAAAGACTCCAAGATAACAGATCACTATCTATTGACATCCTAGCCCCTTGAGAGGTAATTAACGATGAAGCCAGCAGTATTGGATTAAACATTTTGCCTATGGTTTATTCTCTGTGTAGGATTTTCTTCTGGCCTTCTTTAAAATGATCGCACTTGGGAATAAGCCAACAATGTTAAGTTAAGGTGCCATAGCTGTCATATCAAATAAAAAAGCCTGTCATTTCTTTTTGCAATGAATATACATTTTTGAAAATTTAAAAAGCTTTTAAAGAGTATTTTAACTAAGTTTGTAAAAAGTACCTTGAATAAATAACCATTTGTGTAACTTCTAAACATCTACATCTGAGAATATCCTTAGTAAGAAGAAATTAATTTTGTATTTAGTAAATCTATTTAGCGTTATTTTTTTTTACAATACAAATGCATAATTTTAAAGTAACACTGTCAAGCTAAGTACCATATATATTTTTTTTTTAAGTGAGGGATATTTGGTGTTTACAAGAGAGAATATAGTCTTGTGATTTCATCTTTATCAGTGACATGGACAGTGGGATT
>NW_010290274.1:1937-19630 GCF_000700745.2 Antrostomus carolinensis | reverse complement strand
GCAGCCATTTGATGAGTTTCATGCCAGTACCAGCTCAAATAATGCACACAGGTGCGCACATAGGTATGTGATGGTGCCTACATCCTTGCTTTACTAGTGGTCATTTATAGTAACATGAAATAAAGAAATTAACAGAAACAAAGCCTCTGTGTCTTTGTGTACTACAGCACCCTACAAAACTGCTGTTATGACCCTCATGTCACCTGAAGGTCATGTCACCCACATAGGTTGTGGCAGTGACACCAGCACAGCCTGAGCAGCCCAGCCTGGGGCTCCTATAGGGACAGGGACACACACCCTGGGCTGGCATCAGCCAGCTCAGCCTGGCCCAGCTGTGCACACCCCAAAGCCCCTCCATGGAGGAGGGGTTCCCTAGCCTTTCTTTTTCCCACAAAAGGGGGAAACCTGCCCAGGGCAGCTCCCTGTGGTGCTTGGCACTGGCCAGCCCAGGAGGAGGCACCCACAGACTCCCACAGCAACAACCCATGTGGTGCCACAGACCTTCCAACACCCCACACAACCCCCAGGCCAGGGATGGGCACCACATCCTCCAGCAACGCTCAGACTGCTCCTAGGCTAGATGTCCTGGTTTCACTGGGATAGAATCATAGGCCAGCTGCAGGCTGTTAGCAGTGTTGAGTCAGCTGGGTGCTTGAGCTAGGAGGGGCAAAAACCAGGGCAGCTGCCCTGAACTGGCTGACAGGTGTGTTCCATACCATAAAAGCTCATTATAAAGGGGGAAGTTCACTGAAGGTGGGGTGGTCTGCTCCTCTTGAAGGGTGCCATCCCCAGAGGGGCTCATTTATCACTCTGCTCCTGAGGACTGCTTTTCTGTTTATCGTGACTGCCACACATTCATGGGGCTGAGATAATTTAGATTCGTTAGACCCGTTTTCACTTCAACCCATGTGCCTCCTCTCCTTTCCCCAGTTCCCCTTCTCAGCTGAGGAAGGGTCATCAGGTGATAGAGCAACTGCTATAGTCTAGCCCCAGATACAGGCTGAACACAGACACTGGGTGAGCAGCTACAATGGACAGCACCAACCAGAGTGGGGTTTTCCTGAGCAGCAGCTGGACACAGCCCCAGTGCACCCTCCCCTGCCAGGCTCTGCCATGGGCACAGCTCCACCAGCCTCCCACCCCTACAGCACAGCACCCATCCTGTGGTGTCACACTGAGACACCTGTGCCCTGGCCAGCAGCCAGAGCACACCAGTCCCCAGTTCATCCCTCATGGCATCGTCAGGTGCAGGCCTGTTTGGCTGTTGCTTTGGGCACTCACCAGGCATCACCTGCAGCTCCTGAGTCCCCTCATGCTCCTCGGACAAGGTGGGCACTGGTTCCCCTCACCCAGGCTTGGGGCTGGGCTGCTCCTGGCTCTTGCTGAACCACTGTGGCATTGCCTGCACAGACAAGAGCCCCATGAGGACCCAGGTCCCTGACCAGGGTCACAGCTCCGGTCCCTATGGCCTTGCCCCTGCGTGCATTGGGGATAAATAGCCCTGGAGAGGAGACTCCATGGTCAGGGATGGGCAAAGCCATGGCGTCCCAGCAGCCCATGAGAGGATGGGACAAGGAGGAGAAGGACCCCAAGCAGGAACAGCTGACAGAGGACTCCATAACCACCATTATGGTGGGAGAGGAGATGGAGCGCAGGGGGTCTGCAGGAGCCCCATGCTGGGGACACAGGGCTCACCTGTCACTGGAAAGCAGGAACACCAGCACTCATGCTTGGGTAGCTTTGAAGACCTTGCCCTCAGGCACACTCTGCTCATCCATGAGCTCCTGGAGCAGCAGGGCTGTTGCTGAACTGGCCACCCCAAACCATGCAGCTGCCTATGCCACGGAGGGAGGCTCAGACCCAGCCCCTGCTCTGTGCCCAGCTGGCCACAGGGTGATGGGGATTTGGGATCAGGAGTGAGCAGAGGTGACCCAGCACACCTGTGGGCCACGCACAGACCAACACAGTGAAATCTGTCCCTGCAGCAGACATACACACTTGTCAGCTCCCAGCTTGGGCTGTCACTGTGTCACAGCTGCCTTCTCCTGCTTCTCTGTGCACGTGCATTTTGAGTGTGCAAATGTATGCGTACGTGTGGTCAGCAGGGGCACACCCTCACCCCTTCACACCAGGGACGTGATGGTGCTGCGGCCATTGCACAGAACACAAGGAGGGGTTGCACTGGGGGAAATGGTTGAGGTGGGAAAGGTATTTTTGAATAAGACCCACTCCTGCTCTAAAGGTTCCAGGACAGAAGCACAGATGAGCCAGAGCCTGAGGGCCCCGTGCAGCCCCAGCTTACTGCCTGCTCTGGGCAAAAAGCACCTTTTTCTGTTAGAAGCAACAAAACTTTAAGCAATTTGAGCCAGCACTCAGCATCTGCAGAGCAACCCCAGCCCCAGAGTTACCTCTTCCCTTTTCTTTGCCATGGCAGGTAATGGATAAACCCCCACACCCCCAAGCCCCAGGGAGGCACAGGTTGTCCTCTTCCACCACAGTGTACTACACCCAATGCCCACAGCTGTGGGGATCTCATCCCACACAGAAGCAGCTCCCACACCACAAGTTCCTAGTAACGTTTCTGCAGAAGAAGCTGAGTGGGACTGAGATCCCCACACCACCACCATCATCCGCCCCCCACTGCTGTCTTCTGTGTCTCGGTGCTGGTAACCATCTAGGCAGAAACAGGGATGGGTGCAATGCTCCGGGGCCTCTCTGAGCACAGGGGGATGCTGTCACCAGCTCTGCACACTGTGATGTACACAGAGAAAAAGCTGAGCTGACTGCAGCAGGCTTGGCTTTTGTTTTGTTTTATTTTGTCTTCGCACTGAATTTTGTGGTCTGGTCTCATCACCAGTGTGGGTCTGCAAGAGAAAGTCTTCTTTATCTGATAACCTCAGCACTGCTCTGACTGCACAGCATACAAAAGTGTAACGCTGTCCTCTGGTGCTGCAGGAGGACACAGAGAGATAAATGATAACACAGAGGCAGGAAGGCAAACTCTGCTGTTTATGCTGGTGTCACCCAGGAAAGGGGGAATCAACCACAATCAAGGCAAACCCCCCGCAGCATGCAGCAGCTTGTGGCAGGTGCACCCACCCCGATGAAGAGCAGAGCTTTCACACCCCAGCTTTTCACAGCTTGATGATGAGTGTTGTCATGTCCATGGTCACCAGAAGATGGGATCCTCAGCCAGAAAGAACTGACTCATTGGCCATACATGACCGCAGATCAGCTTCGACTAGGGTATAAATGGAGTCGGTCCTCCTCGGAGCAGTGGGTCTGCAGTTGGGGATTCTCCCCTTGGGTCAGGACAATGCCCAGGGAAACTCCTCGAGGCTGAGAGCCCTCACCTTATTAGGTGAGTGATTGTGCATTTTGAGTCATCATTCTAAAGCTTTGGAATTCTTAAGTCGGCTGTGTAGTATTAGTTCCTGCCTGGCAACCTGAACCTGTAGTTTACTAATGTTTGTTGGAGTGCTAAACAATTTTGATTACAATAAATCTCATTTTAATTTGACTTTGTGATTTTTGCAACATTTCTATGCTGTGAGCCTCTGCAACATGGCTCCACAGGGCGCAGCGAGATCGGTGGAATCTGCAACAGGACAGGAGAGGAGGGTCAGGGAGCAGGGACGTGCCTTGCCACACCGTGTGTGTGTGTGTCCCAGTCCTGCCTTGATGGCTGGACCCAGGTGATGGGCCTCCCATTCTGCAAGAGCTTCCCAGCAACATTTTGCTGCAGGACAGGTTGCCCTTTCACCTGGCCATTGCCACTTCAGCACCACAGCAACCCTGCATCTTAAATCAGGTGTTGGTGGAAAGGGAGACTCTGGGCACCCACTCAGCTCTGTGCAGCAGTGACTTTATAAACCAGCACCAGCCCACCCAGTTTACCAGAATATGCCCTGCTCCTTCCTCCGCTTGATGTCTCTCTTCAGCTGGCAGAGCGCGCACAAGGGGCAGCACATGAGGGAGAAAAAGTCACCCAGAATGGAGCCCTGCAGAGCAAGGGACGTCGTATGAGTATCACCTTCCTACATCAGCTTTTAAGTCTCTCTATTTTTCATCGTCAGCACCCTGAGCAGCTTATGCCTGGCCCCGCAGCACACTGCCACTCATGCCCAGTGAGGGCTGGGATGAGGCGAGGTACAATGGGATTACCTCCAGCTCGCAGCAGGGATGCGGACATGTCCCTGACTCCCTATCTACAGGGCTGCCCGTGCAACTCCCTGCCACTGCTCTTCCCCTCGAGCACCCACCCCTTCCTCCTTCCCTGAGCCCAAATCCCAGCACCCAACGCGGTGGCCCCACGGTTGGTCACTGACCGGGATGTTGTATTTGGTGCGGTAGAGCGTCCTCATGGCCACGCTGGCACCGCACATGCAGCACTCATTCATGTCCCCGGCCACTTGACACGCCAGGCAGCTTGGGCAGCAGGCTCCGCAAAGACCTGCAGGACAGTGAGAAACAGGCTTGGCTGAAGGGTGCCAAGAAAGAGGAGAGAGGGGGAAAGCCATCTGGGGCTGCAGCCATGGGAGCTGTGGGACCTCAGGCAAGAGCTGCTCTGCTGCTGGTACCCACAAAAGTGGGGCTGGCAGCAGGGGTGATGCCATGGAAGGAGCAGAAAAACACCAGAAACACATCATGAGCCAACACCAGGAACAAGGGGTAGACAGGTACTCACATACGCCAAAGTCAGAGCAGCAGTCCAGCAGCCCTGTCTGCCACTCGCCTGCCCGTGGGGCAGTTGAAAACTGGGGCTGGACTGTGATCACCTGGTGAGAGGCCATTGCCAGCGCGGGGTCAGGTCACTCCAGGCAGTTTGTGGTCTGGAAGGAAAAAAACATCAGAGAAAGGTGGTGCAGGTGTTTCTGAAGTGGGTGTCTTGCTCAGGCTGCTGCATTCAAAGATGGAGAGGGCAGCACAGGTCTCTGAGGAGTCCCCGCTGCCAGGGCACTGCCACCCCCACCACAAAGTGAGGGGCACAGCTCTGCCAGGAGCTGCCCCTGTCCTAGCTTTCCCAGGCTCTCAGTAGTCACTTTAATCTTTGCTTTGTTCCCTGAGCATCTCAGCCTGTTTGCCTCTCCCTCTTCTTCTCCCTTCCTTCTTCACCTGCTTTCTTAGCAGGTTTCAAGGCAGTGGGTTTTCCTTGTCCCTTTCCATCATCCTAAGCCCAGCCCTAAATTCCTGTCCCTCCTTCACTTACCTGTCTGTGCCAATACCTTGTCCTTCTCTTCCTCAGTTCCCTGGGGCCACCACCACCCTAACAGCCCGACTCCTACCCATCCTTCCACACCGAGGGCCTGCAGCCTCTGAGCAGCAGAGCTCCTACTCCACAGCACCATCCCCAAACCCATCTGACCCACGGAATGACTCCACCTCCATCTCCACCTCCAGGTGCAGCCCCTTCCCTCCCTGCTGCCCCTTGCAAGGCATGACACCACCCTCTGTCATTCTCACTTCTGCTTTGGAGCTTTAATAAATAAATACACACATTCGTAGAGGATGCTGCCGTAGGAAGTCCCACACAGACACATTCCCAGCCCTGTGCTCAAGCCCAGCTCTGCTCTGTTAAGCAGCATGGAGGTGAGATGTCCCACACAGACACACTCCCAGCCCTGTGCTCTTAGAGCTACAAGGGCTCGCTCCCGCTCTCAAGTCATGGCCACACGTATATCTCCAGCAAAGAAATCATCAGTAGGGAAGCAGCCTGAGCTTTGGACCCCATAACCATGAGCTGCTGCTCCTTTGCCCAGAGGGGTCCCAGGGCAGCTCCCTGCAGAGCTCCAGGTCCTCTCCAGCTGCCATGACCCTGCACAGCCCACTGGCATTTTCCCAAGGGGCCTTACAGGCGTTGGCATTTCCGCAATGGGCATTAGGGGTGTTTAACAGAGTGTCTTTGGACAGTTGGTGCCCCGCCTGCCCCTGCCCAGCTTTGACACCTTTGTCCTGCCTGTGCAGCTGCACTGCTGCCTGTCTGGGTGACGGCCAGGGTGGGCAGGGGGCTACCGAGCAGCCCTCCTCTCCCTGCCTTGGGGCTCCCTGCCCTTGTGTGACAAGGGAGAGCCTGAGTCTTGCGGTGCTGGGAGAAGCCAAAAGAAAAACAGGGGAAGCATTTACCATTTAAAGGCAGGGATGATGGCAATGATCCCTGTATGTTTTGTTAAAATGCTGTAAAGTCAATGGGATTGCTTTCATGGCAGAATTACAATTTACACAAAACTCAAGTATTAAACACAAGGAATACAGTGGAATAAACACATTGCTATGCCCAGCACTCAGATGATGCCACCAAGTGTATTACCAGCATCCAACACCAGAGAGACACAGGCTGTGGCATTGCATTTGTATGGAGAGGAGTCAGTAGGCAGCACAGGGGTCGGTGGCTCTGCTGGCAGTTCCTGTGGTTCCCCGTTATTTACAGACTAGCCCAGACACATCTCTGCTGTCAGACACAGCCTCTTGCCATGTGGCCAACCCTTGCCCCCTGGTAGTACACAGGGAGGAAAAGGGATGTTGAATTACACCATAAAAGGGAAGAAAGCGTGAAATCTCTACACCTAGAGAAATCTCTACATGATTTGCTCATGACATTTTGCATCTTTCTGCAGGCAGCAGAAGCATGGCTGAGCTGACCCTATCTGAGACACTGGTATTTGCTCCCATTAAGCGACAAGTAACCTTGAAGGGTGAACCAACAGCTGGTGGGATTGCTTCAGTCACCAGCCCCCGCTGGGGTTAAAAGACAAAGGTGTTTCCCTGCTGCTACTGAACAGGGCTGTTGAGCAGCAAAAATACTGCTGTGCCCTCTCTGGGGCAAGGGGTCTGGCTGTTGGCAGGGACCTTTGGAGTGAACACAGGCAACTCCACCACCCATGGGTGCTGTGCGGGCCACGGCACCCATTGTCCCTTGCCAGACACCTCCTATCCCTGCCCTGGCTGGCTGTCCCTGCTTGTTCTTGCACAAGTCCCCAGGTAATTCTTGCCACCAATATAACACCTCATGGCATGCCAAAACAACCACCCATGCAGGGAGCCTTTCCACAGGACAATTTAAGAAGCAGGAGCCAGTGGGGCAGGGGAGGGGACAAACCACAAGATGGGCTGTGTGGCAGGGACACCAGGCAGGGACAACACGGGGGGCCCATGCAGCAACAGGGATGCCCAGCAGCAGGCAGGATGGCAGGGACCACAGGCAGAAGCATGTGCTGGAGCAGCAGCAGGAGAAGATCTAGGAGAAGGACCCCACCAGCCTCCCATGCCAAAGAAGACACAACCCCACCACCAGATAATGAGATTGACAGCAATGCACAGGGAAAATGGAGCCGAGCACACCACACACACACACACTGTGCCCTTTGCAGGCAGGGCTGGCCATGGACTTTCCCTTCCTTTCCCCAGGTACAAGTGGACCACGTCCCTGCGCAGATGGAGGCTGCAGTGTAGAGCAAGTAGCAGCCTGGAGAAGCCTCCGCTGCTTACTCCTCTCCTGAGAGGTGGCCCAGGCCCAGCACACCCAGCACATCACCCCAGGTACCCCCAAATCTACATTCCCACGGCACCACCAGTGGCACTGGAACAGCTGACGGGAACAAAATGCATCCTGAGGTGCATGCAGCCACATTTCACTGGTAACCAAGGTCATACAGCAGCACTTTTTTCTACATAGGCACATGTATATGTGCAGAAATGAACAATGCAGTGCAAAAGCTCCAGGGAGGTTGTGGAGTCTCCTTCTCTGGAGACATTCAGAACCCGCCTGGACGCCTTCCTGTGTGATCCCAACATTCTGTGATTCTGTGAAAAGCTGCCGTCCTTTACCTCTGCTGCCCACTTCTGTCAAGATGGCTGGCAGCAGCACCCAGCGTGCTTTGGTTTAGCTCTGAAGTAGATTTCCAGGTAGAAAGCCTCACCTCTATGTCCATCCTCACCCCTTCCCCAGCAACACTGCTTCAGCCACAAGCAGTTTCCATAGTTGTGTGCCGCAGCTCTCGCGGAAGCGAAGCCAAGCCATACGTACCTGTCGAGCCACCCTTGTCCCGTGAGACGCCTGTCGTTTTCCTGGTTCTTATCCTTTATACTCTCTGGGTGCTCCCAGGCAAACGACCTCTGCTCCCTCTGACTAACAGACCAGACCCCGGCTTAGGTGGTGCTTCGCGCAGTTGCAGCTTCCCTGCTGAAGGCAGCCGGCTGCAAGCTTGCTTCTGCGTCTGCTTGGCTCCTGCTGTCCCCTCCCTCGCCTTTCCCCACCCCAGCATCCCACAGGCCCACAGCCCTGATGGGACACACCACTTCTCATGAAGGTTTTCAGAGAAGGGCAGTTTGCTTTTGGGCTCCTGTGTTGCCTTAACCCATATCCTGCTGGAGGTGCAGCACCTTTCCTTCATTAAGTCTGAGCATCAGCGAGAACTGACCATAACTCCTTCAGGTAACACAGGTGCTGCCCTGAACTACAGCTAAAAAATCATACCACGCTGTGCTGGGAGGAGATGGCAGCACAGTATTTCTTCTCTCCTCCTCTCCACATTCCTGGCCTTTACTGCTCTTAGGTTAAAAATGCAGTTTTCTTTATTTCCAGGGATCAACCACAGGTCCACCTGGGTTTCGGGCAAGTGGGAGTGCCACCACATGGACCCACCCCACAGCACTGACAGAGCCTCCATCTGCCCTTTACAACGCTTGTGGTGAAGGTGAAGGCAGAGGAGAAAACAAATCATATTTTCCTTAGAGAGTGAAGCTGAGGGAGATCTGTAGGGAGCAAATGGAGCACAAGTCTTATGAGGAGCAGCTGAGGGAACTGGGGTTGTTTAGTCTGGAGAAAATGAGGCTGAGGGGAGGAGGGGTCTGTCTACAACTACCTGAAAGGAGATTGTAGTGAGGTGGGGGTCTGTCTGTTCAACTAAGTAACAAGTGACAGGACAAGGGGAAATGACCTCAAGTTGCACCAAGGGAAGTTTAGATTGGATATCAGGAAGAATTTCTTTACTGAAAGGGTTATCAGGCATTGGAATGGGTTGCCCAGTGCTGTGGTGGATTCTCCATCTCTGGAGGTATTTGAGAGTTGTCATCTAGACATAGTGCTTAGGGACATGGTTTAGTCGGGGACTTGTCAATGTTGAGTTAATGATTGGACTTGATGATCTTAAAGGTCTTTTCCAATCTAGGCAATTCTGTGATTCTATGAAATATCCTTTAGCATCTCCCCAAGGGTGGATGTAACCTCTGCCCTTTGGATGGAGAGCTCATCGCCAACAGCCCAGCACAGGCAGGCATGCTCTGCCTGGCCATGGCCAGGAGGCAGCAGGGTTTGCCTGTGGCCCATGGCCAACCCACAACCCAACCAGGTTTTTAATCACAGGAGGGTGGGAATTCAAGCCCAGGGTCCACAGGGGATCCTGCCTCTGCAGTGTAGGAGGTGGGCTGCTGCCAGGCAGCCAAAAATCCCCATGGCTTTATCTTCAGAAAGGTGGGACCAGCCAGCAGCCCTGACAGCCACCCGGGCCACCACAGCAGCAACAACTTGGTGGCCTGCAGCCATCACCACCCTGCTGGAAGCCCTAGTTCTGCCCTGGGGCAGAAGTCACTTTTCCAAATTTTACAACTTGGATGAGTGACACTGAGTCCTCCTATGTGTTAAGCATCCTTTCTAAAAGCTGAGTGAATAACAAAACACCCGTGAAAATCTCTCTCTGCAGCAGGCGCAGGGAAGTCTCAGTGGCACCAGGGGCTGCTGAGACAGAGAGAGCAGAAGGACAGGTGCCCTCAGGCACCAGGGGCTGCTGAGACAGAGAGCAGGAGAAGGACAGGTGCCCTCAGGCAGTGCCCCAGTGACAGACACACAGGTAGGAAGACAAACTGCAGTTTTATTGCTGGTGTTACCCAGGGAAGGGGGGATCAATCGTAAATCAAGACAAATCCCCTGCAGAGCATTCCCAACAGCCAGGGCAGCGAGGACTCTGCCTGCAGCCGTTCCGCAGGGCGCAGCGAGGACAGCAGCATCTGCAACGGGACCAGAGAGATGTGTCAGGGAGGGGGGCAGTGCCTTGCCACACTGTCTGTGTGTCCCCAGTCCTTCCCTCCCCCACCCAGTGTGATGTTCCTAGCAACATTTTGCTGCAGGACAGGTCATTCTTGTCACCTGTCCATGGCCACTTCCCCTCTGCAGCAACCCTGTGTCTTACATCAGGTGTTGGCAGAAGGAGAGTCTCCGGGAAGCCATTTGGCCATGTGGTGGCAGATTTATAAAGCAGGACCAGCACACCCCTCTTACCAGAATATGCCCAGCTCCCTCCTCCGGTTGATGTCTCTCTTAATTTGGCAAACAGAGCACGTGAGGCAGCACATGGTGATACAGCAGTCAGAGCAAAGGGACCCCTGTTAGGAAGAAATTGGTTAGGGACACAGGGTTGCCAAAAACCAGATTTTGGCAAAGAAGAGGTTAATAACATTCCATGTCATGTGCCCTTTGTTTCCTGGCTGGAGCTGATGAACACCCACACATCAGAAAGGAGGGAGGAAGCCCTTTCTGCATGCTGCAGATAACCTCCAAATCCAAAAGAGAAGTAGATAAGACTGGGTGGAAAAACACAAACAGAAAGAAACGACGGGGGCAAACTGGACTTGGGTCACCACGGTTTGCACTGGGAACACTAACACCCATGGGGAGAAGCCGTTTCACATATGTGCTGTATATGAATGCCCACCCTTCTTCTGCATCTGATTACAGATGCTTATTTGTGACTTAATCTATTCTTGAGTCTGCCCACAATTCTCTCAAATCTTTCCCGTCTTTCAAAGACTGGGGATGGTGTGAGGAAGCAGCAGCCAAGGCACTGTGAGATGCTATGGTAGGTGGCAGCTGAAGGCAGGACATGTGCTCCCGGTGAAGGGTGCTGGGAAGGAACTGTATCCAGTTAACATTCACTGTTGGACACCAGCCCAGCAATCGGCATGGCCAAGGGCATCCCAACCTCTGTCCTGTGCTCCCAGCATCATGCAGGATACGAAAGTAAAAAAAAGGGCGGGTAGAGAGTGCTGCCACCCCTTGCTAATCCCTGCTGCGCAGAGAGAGGGGCCTCAGGGGCACCTCATCTTTCAGCCTCACAGCACAGTGAGGGGACGGGTTAACCACTGACCGGGATGTTGTATCTGGTGCGGTAGAGGGTCCTCATGGCCATGCTGGTCCCACACAGGCAGCACTCATTCATGTCCCCAGCCACTTGGCAGGCGAGGCAGGGGAAGCAGAACATGCCGCAGCAGCCTGGCAGGGGAAGAAACACAGCGCTGGGTGATGCTCTGCCCGCCCACCCAGCACCACCACCATCAAGAGGAGGAAGTAGGAGGACCAGGCTACACAGCTGTAGCCATCACCCCACCAACCAGAGCAGAAAGGGTGAGAAAGGTGTCTCAAGAGGGTGTGGGACCAACCACAGCACATCAATGCTGGTGGCTGAGAGATGGTTCCACCTGAGGCACTCACAGACGCCACAGTCGGTGCAGCAGTCCATCAGCCCTGTCTGCCATATGTTCCTCGAGGCAATGGCCATGCCATGCTGAGGCTGGATCATCACCACGGATGGGGTGGCCATTCCCAGTTGCTCTTCTGAAAGAGATGGGAGGGGAATGGGACAGTTAGTGAAAAAACTGCAGTTGGTTTGATCCCCCAACCAAGCTGGTCACCATCGCTCTTCAGAAGGTGGCTTTTTGCCCAGCTCCCTTGCTGCTGCTGGAGGTGACAAAGCGTAACCATACCTTGCCTGCATTTAGGTCTTTTCAAGATTTTTTTCATTTTCTCTCATTTTATCCAGCCTTCAAAATAGCATTAGGGCATTGACGTTCCCCACCCCACCCCAGAAAGGCTTCACTAGTGCTTAGACACAGTTCACCAATTTCCCTTGTGCCAAGCAGGGCTGGGCACTAAACCTAGGCTAAAGCCAGTGACTGGGCCATTTCAGTTGTTGAACCTGGCATATTTTACAGAGGATTGCTTTGGCGTGGGTACAAAGCTCACAGGAAGCAGCCATAGTCTCACATTTCCTCATAATAAAGCTGGGCTCCACGTAAGAGAGATACTGTAGAAAACTAGTATCTCCGGTTTATTGTCACAGTGAGCCCAAAAGGCAGAAACTCAGCTCTACGTCCCAAGTCTGAACCTCAGTCCTTGCCTGCCTGCAGTTAACCAAGCAACCTTGAAAGTCAGGAAGCCTCTGGTCTGAAAAAAAAAAAAACCTAATAAATTAAATCTCTGTGCTCCTATTCTCTCAGCCAAGTAAAAGACAGCACAAAACATTCTCAGATAAGAAAAGCAAGTTTTGACCTGAGGCCAAATTCTTCCAGTTATGCAAAAATAGAAGAAAGAGGAAGGGAAAAAAAAAAACAAAACAAAACAAAACAAAAAAAACCACCCCACACCTGCTCACATTTGTTGAAACTTTTTGCTACAAACAAAGGTTGTGGGTTTTTTCTTCTTAGAAATAGCAGCTTGGCACAGGCAGAACCACACTGCTGAGTGGTCAGGCTCCTCCCAGCGCAGCTCCTGAGCTCAGGAGCCAGAACAGAAAGTGAAATTAAGCAGCTAATACTGGCAGGGCACCTTCCCTCTCCAACCTTCGGGGCAATGCACACTCCTCCAGAAATCCCACTCCTGGGGATCCCATCCACACCAGCCTGCACGCTCAGCGTGCATGCAGCATCAGGTTTGTGTCCAGAGGGAACCGGCGAGCGAGCATTGCCTCCGAGCGCTTCCCTCTGCCCACCCACGGCACTGCTACCCACACGTGGGCAACCTCTCTGCTTTCTACACTTATACCAATGCATAGCATTCTGCAGATGAGTACTACTCACATAGTTTCTCCTCCCTTATCTACCAACATTAGCAAAGAGAATGCAACATTAAGCTGCTGGTTTCACCAGTAAGTATCACACCCCATTGAAAAGGACAGCAAATACAGAGAGAGACCAGGCAGCAACATATAAAAGCAAGTGACATCCAAGCCCCTCACAGGACAGCATCCTTAGAGCCTACCAGAAAACACATACAGCTAAGTAGCCTTGCTAAGGTGAATTTGGTCTTGAGGATCCATGTAGACAAGAGAGATCCCAATTCAAATAGAGAGCAAAGTACCCACTAGATTCTTTTAATGCAGTTATAAAATTCTGGTAGCAGGAGAAAGCAGCAAAGAAGAAGTAACACCTCTTCATAATCCAGCTTTTGTGCATAGCTTTTTAAAAGCCTCCCCCCTTCCCCACATAGGATTTGCCATATATTTTGCTTTAAATTATATGCTGTGCAGGGAAAAAAAAATGTACTATTGTACTACTATCCCACTTTTCCCAGGCTAATAAGTTTTTCCCATTTCAATGCTTTGAGATAACCAACCTTCTGGTGAGCAGCTTCTGTCAGTGCAGGTTTCTGTGCCGGCCGGGACCCTGTGAAGAGAGGCTCTGGGGAAGATGAAACTAAACTTTCTCACTGTTGGAGAATCTTATTGGCAGCCAACCGTGGGCCAGTATAATGGTGGGAGGTAACTGGAGGGGGAGGTCAGGAGCTGTGCCCTGTCAGGACCAGTACAGGCTGAACATGTTTGTTTTTTTCTTTTCCCCACAGAATTAAACCATAGACTGCTATTCATCTTTTAAAAAATGGTTGCATGTATATTACCTTATTCCCTGAACTCTGAGTGCACATGGTTGTTGTCTGGGGGAGAGCAGCTCTGGATGATGTGCATTTGTTGGGATAGATGATTTTCCCCAAGAAAAAGCATACTTCTCAGATCGCAGCCCAGACTAAATGGAGAGCACCCCAGGTGCTTCACTCTGAACTTTTCTCTTTCCTCAAGGAAAAGGCTGCAGATGAAGAGGTTGTGCAGATCTGCCTGCTTTCACAGCCAGGCTTGGGCAACAGCAGGTGGGCAGCGTGGTGGTGAAAGGGGGCAGCGGCAGGGTCTTCTGGGTGGCCAGAACATCCCTGTGGTACCCAGAACAGCCCCTGCCCCAGCATGCTGACTCAGGGGGCAAAACAGGGTGCTCTCAATCAAAGCCAACAGCCGCTAAACCCATCTGCATCAGGGGATGGCTCCCTGCAGGTCAGCACCCTGCACTGTGACACTGCGATGGGGGAAAGCCCCAGCCCCCACTGTCCTCCTCCACTTTCCTTCAGCCCCAGGTAAGGAGGCAGCAGGTCGCGATGGTACCTTTGCTTTTAAACCTTTCCTGCAACAACTGTGCTCCCTGCTCCTTCTTAGGAATGCCTTTGGGTTTTCATTTCTGAATTAGTAAATACACCCCACGGGGAAGCTTTCTACAAGAATTACACTGATTGCCTAACTGCTTGTCACAAGCCGCAAAGCCCAGCTATTGTAAAATTAAGTGAGTCCTTACCGTATACACATCCATTTCCCTCTGTGAGATGCTACTACTTACTATTTCTTCACTAACATGCCCCAAATATTTAATTGCCCATGCTCTCTTCAATTCACTGACAGTTTCGGATGCACTTCCCCATTTTGTAGAGAAGCTGTGACACCAGGACAGTGGTTTTTGTTTCCCAGTGAGATGCACAGAGTGTGCAGAGAGCCCAGAGTGGGCCTGAGCAGCTGCCTGCCCAGGAGCAACCTAAGTTGAAAGCATCCCACATGAAGTCCTGATGGTGCATTCCCTTTCTCTCTCAACATGCAAAAGAATGGGGAAAGAAGTTTGGATTAAACTGTGACATACTGGCTTTGTCAACAGGATGGGATTTATGGTGCATTAAGTGGAGCCTTTTACCAACAGTTCTGCTGAGATAGCAGTCAGCCATGCCCTGAGATGTTCCCCTTGGCTTCCAACAGCTCTGGAGTATAACTGTCACTGTCCCTGCTCTATGACAAGGCTGCCTGGCTGACCCCTGGCTGGATTGTAGACTTTTTTTTTTTTTTTTTTTTTTCTTGCATCACAAGAGGCTGCAGGAATTGAGGTTTGCAAAAAGTTGTAGTTCAGCAGATGTTTTCTAGAAGAGGAGATACCTGACATCCCACCAGCTGCCTAGACTAGGCTCATGCAAAATGCCAGCTAGCCTGGGAGCCTGCTGGGGAAGAAGGGAAATGGGAAGCTGAAATGCACGGTTGGTATGGGAGACAACATAATAAAAAAAAGGCTCATCATCAACATTTTAAGGATTTTAGCAGTCTGTCCTGTATTCACAGCTGGGGTGACGCTGACTCTCTGAGCAACCAGGCCCTGCAAGTGATTTTCTTCTGCAGAAAAGCAGCCCACTTCTACCTGCAATCCTGGTGCATCAAAGTGTAACTGCCCTTTGTCACCCTGAGAAAACACCACCATAAACACCTCCTTCAGCTCATTCCCTTCACCTGGCATTTAATCTGGACAAAAAACCCTGAAAAAAGCTCATCAGTGAAATCAAAACACAAACTCCTGAAACTCGCAGCAAGAGGCAGCGCCCAGTGCCAGCCAAGAGTGCCAATTGCCTCCCATCACAGTCACTGTGGTTTCTGTCTGGAGCTCACCACGGGGCCTGACATAAACACCTCCTTCAGCTCATTCCCTTCACCTGGCATTTAATCTGGACAAAAAACCCTGAAAAAAGCTCATCAGTGAAATCAAAACACAAACTCCTGAAACTCGCAGCAAGAGGCAGCGCCCAGTGCCAGCCAAGAGTGCCAATTGCCTCCCATCACAGTCACTGTGGTTTCTGTCTGGAGCTCACCACGGGGCCTGACTGGGGCTCTGCCAATGGCTGGTGGCCACAATTCCCTTTGTGTGTGGCTTCTCTGTGCCCATGAAGCGGCACTGCAGGAAGACAAGCAGTCGGCTGCAAAGCATGCCTCTCTTAGCCATAGCAAGACAACAAAGAGCAAAACATCTCAAGAGCTCGGGAGAAAGGAAACATGCTTACAAAATCAACCTTGTAATGCCTTTTTCCATGTGGTAAGAATAAAAAATTATTTCCAAGCAGACAATGGAAAAATTCAGCTGAAATTAATATTCACCAATTTAACATGCATCGCAGTAAATGCAATTTTGATTCTCTGCAAAGTATAAATTATGAATCTACCCTTCTATTTTACAGAGAAGTGGCAACCAGAAACTAGTTTACTCCATTTTACGCTGATGCCATCCACCTGCAAACGTTCTGAGCTGTTCTCCATACCGTTTGAAACAACTCCATCATGCAACTTGAAACAGTACCACAAATGAGCAAAGCCACCTTCCCCAGTATGCTGCCTCGTGCTCAGAGTTACACACACCCTGCTGTCTCCAGTGGTGAGAAGTGGATTCATTTACAGAGGGTTCACTGTAAACCCATGGGTTTGCTGGTGGAGCAGGGTGCCTGGAGGCCTCTCCAAAGCTCTGGTCTTGCCGGCCCTTTCAAGTGGCAGAGGAACAACCTCAGCGTTTGAGGTGGTTTCACCCTTTTGGCTTGCAGCCAAACCCAGTCACCCCCTCATTCCCTCCCCTGTCATCCCCTCCCCAGGGAGTAAGGGAGAGAATTGGAAGGATAAGGGCAAGGAGATTTATGGATGGAGATAAAAACTATTTACTATTTGAAATAAAATGCTAATGATAACAACAGTAATAACAGAATATACAAGTGAGTGATGCACAGTGCAATTGCTCACCACCCACTGACCAATGTCCAGCCTGTCCCCAGCCAGCGATCCCAGAGACAGTCCCGAAACCCAAGCCCCAGAAGAGTGAGTCTGAGCGATCCCTGAGAGAATCCCCCCGTCTTCTGGTAAACCCTGGTTAATATAAATATACTGAACATGATGTGATATGATATGGAATATCTCATTGTCATACCCAAATGCCAGTTTTGGGGTTTGATAAACACTATGCTTCTTCCTCCCAGTCTTAATACACCTTTGAACCAGCCAAACATGATGATCTTGAGCTCCAGCAGCAACTAAAAACATTAGTACTTTATCAACATTCTTCAACAAATCCCATACTGCAACTAAAACACAGCTATTCTAGCTACTAAGAAGAAAATTAACTCTATCCTAGTAAAACCAGTACAGGGCTTCAACAGGGTTTTGCTTCAGACATGAAGATGGCCTTCTGCATCTGGCACTTTGTTTTTTCACCAGATGTCTCAGCTGGTTCAATGGAAGAGCACCTCCCTCCCAAACCTTGCCTCCTTCCCACAACTTGGAAGGACTCAAGCAAAAGGAGAATCCCTGCAACTATAAAAGCTGGAGGAGAAAGGAGCTGAGCAAGTGCTAGGTGAAATTTTCACAGCCTTTAGCAATACCGCTAAGGGTCAGGTTTACATCTCACTGAAACTGAAGCAACTGCAGCTGGTACAAGGAGAGAGCTGCTCCCTGCCCATGCCAGCGTGTCCCTTGTCCCTCCAACACCAGGGACATGGCACACAGTAGAGTGGGTCCCCTCGGCTGGCTGATCAGATAGAAAATGGGGCTGGGGTTATGGCTGGGGGGTGCATTGACACCTGGGCAAGCTGCCCAAACCCCTCGTGCCACAGGCACCCAAACATGAGGTCCAGTGCACAGTGGGTTGCTCAGGGCTGGGGCCAAGGGCGTCACCTGCTTTGCAGCAGCACACAGCCACAGCACCTCAGACCCAAAGTGGTAGGAGAGTGGTTTCACATCCACCTGTGGTTGCATGGGCAAAAGATTTGTCACAAGATGCTTCACACAGCCTGGCTGAGCTTCTGCTTCCTGTGCTTCTTG
>NW_010290274.1:0-1897 GCF_000700745.2 Antrostomus carolinensis | reverse complement strand
TCTTCCTCTGGGTCACACAGATTTACGGGACAATGCCCTCAGGGAATCAAACTGCATCTCAGGAACTCACGAGGTAAAAAATAACTAAGGTAGAATCAACAATCAAATCAATCCCCTTGTAACAGACTAGACCAACTCACTAATTTTGTAATCTGCTACTTCACTAATGCTCTGACTCACAAATTCACCAACTCACACCCACGCACAAGCAGAAGTGCTAGCAGAGGGTGCAAGTGTGGGTCCTCCTGTCCCCATCCCTGTCCCCACGTGGTGGTTGGAAGCCGAAGAACCTCAGCAGTCTGGCTGCTCTTGCGCCAGCTCTGGAGGCTTTTTTTGGGTAAGCTGACCTGTATCTACCTTCCAGCTTGGACATGTGCTCTGTGCCATTTCTACAGCCTCCCAAGAGATTTATCCCAAGCTGCCAGCTGCTGCCACCATGCTGCAGGGGATGATGGACCTTACCTTCTCCTGTCCCTTGTGTCCGGCAAACACCATGCCCTTGCTTTAACCCAACAGCGCTGCTCCCAGTGTATATGAGGAGCAGCGCGTTAGCCCAACACCTGAGTGGGAGCTGAGTGAGCAGCCACACATGATGCATCATGAAGCCAATCTGACATTAACCGAGGTATTGGCAGAATGACACCCAACACACTTTGCAACAGAATTTGACATGCAACAAGGACTTTTTAAATGCATTGGTCTTACTTAGTAGAGTAAGTTGCACTGTTGATTAAAAAGGGTCTTTACTACTTAATAACAAAGGTGCTTTTTAAGACAGAAGGAAGAAGGCAATCTGAGAGAGAGCTGGGCTGGGAGAGATGATGTGCAAGAGGGGGAACTGTGCAGCTGTCATAGCCAAGAAGAAATCTGGAGGAACTGTGTTCTGCTGGTGTAAACATTCAGGGGTGGGTTGTTTGGTTTGGGGGTTTTTTTGTTTGGTTTTTTTTTTTTTAGTTAATTAGGGTGAAGATTTCTGCTCACTCTTCCAGAAATTAAAGTAGTACTTTTTAAAAGTTTCTAACTTACTAGAACCCTGGTTTTTATTGTTGGTTTTGTTTTGGGGTTTTTTAATTGTATTAGACCTTCTACTGTTTTGCTCAAGCAAAACCACGGGTACAGCTGCCTGTCTGGGGGGTGGTGTTTTTTTAAACACCACCATCCAGGGAAACAAAAGTGCTGTAAAACCAATGAGGTTTTTTTGTGATTTCCTTTGTAATTCTGGTCCTGTGTCTAGGGCACACTGTGTTAAAATTTGCTCTGGCCTTTTGCCTCCGTCACAAACTACAGGGAGGCACTGCAGGAAACTCATCTCTCCAGGGTGCCAGGAGCCTTCAGCTAGTACCGCAGCTTCACATTATCCATGGCTGGTTAACATCCACATTTTTTTCTTGTCAGCTTTGTTTTGAAGCTTAAACAGATCTTCTCTCTTGCTATTTGCACTGTGATGTGTTTAGAAACAAATTAATGGCCCTTTCCCTGCTTTCACTGAAAGGGAAAAACAAGATACATAGAATCATAGAATCATTTGGTTGGAAAAGACTTCTGAGGTCATCAAGTCCAACCGTACCTGTCCACTACTAAACCATATTGCTGAGCACCCCATCTACCTGTCTTTTAAACACCTCCAGGGATGGTGACTCAACCACCTCCCCAGGCAGCCCATTCCAGTGCCTGAGAACCCTTTCAGTGAAGAAGAGTTTCCTGACATCCAATCTGTACCTCTCTTGGCGCAACTTGAGGCCATTTCCTATCCCTTTTTACTCAGGAGAAGAGACCAACACCCACCTCGCTACAACCTCCTTTCAGGTAGTTGTAAACAGTGATGAGGTCTCCCCTCAGCCTCCTTTTCCCCAGGCTAAACATCCCCACTTCCCTCAGCTGCTCCTCATCAGATTTG
>NW_010290273.1:9332-11987 GCF_000700745.2 Antrostomus carolinensis | reverse complement strand
AACCTGGAGGAGAGGCCATTGACCTGAGCAATAAACAACCACCGGCCTAAACAAAGAGAGAGCTTCGTTGCCAGGAGGAAGGGAAGGACAGAGAACCTCAGACACCCATTTCAACTGCATGGAGCAGGAGAAGGCAAAGGGTCAATGAGGTCCCTGCAGCCCATTGAAGCTCAATGGCAGAGAGATACCCATGTGTAGACCATGGAGGACCCCATGCTGGAGCAGAAAGCTGAGCCGGAGGGCAGGTGTGACTTTGAGTGCTTGTTTGATGAGCAAGGAGAACCCCAAAGTTGAGGTGGGGAGGAGGTGAGCTGGACCAGAGACCCATCTGCAGCCCATGGACATCCCCATGCCAGAGCTGGGAGCTGTGCCTGAAGAGGTCTGTGACTCCATGGGAAGCTTGTGTTGGAACACTTTGATCTTGGACTCTTGCAGCCCATGGCGGGGATCTCATGCCAGGAGGTGAACTGATTGAACCCCCATTCCCTGTCCCCTGTGTTGCTGGAGGAGAAGGTAGAGAAATGGGGAGCAAAGTGATTGGAGCCCGGGAAGAAGGGAGGGGTGGGGAAGGTGTTGTTGATGTGGTTGTTGTGTCTCACTGTCCTACTCAGATGATTGGTAATGAATTAAATTGATATTCCTTCCCCAAGTTGGGTCTGTTTTGCCCGTGACCATCACTGGTGAGTGACCCTCCCTGTCCTCATCCTAATCCATGACCCCTCTGTTTATATTTTCTCCTCTCCATCCCACAGGAGGGTGGGGGGGTGTGTGATCATCTGTGGTTAAACCCCCACAGGTGGGATTTATTTTGTCCATCTCTGACTACTGACCTACCAAGGGACACTCTGGTTCTATTTCTGCATTTGGCCCTCTATGGTTGTGAGGTCTAGAAGCATTAGGCCAACCAGAAGATAAGATTTTTGTGTACTGGTTTGAAGGCAATGACCTGGTGTGGCAAATAAAACCATGAAATCCTCCCAGTCTTGCACACAGGTCTTTGTTTTTTCAACCTACTGTCCTCCTGTGTTGGCATCTCCTCCAGCCCAGCAGCAAAAAAAACTCAAGGAATTTATGGGGAGGGATTTCTGCTCCTGTTTGAGCCTTGGCATGACCCACTGTGAGGTTGTCCAAAAGCAAGACCAGGAAGGCAAAGCAACCAGGAGTGTCTTAGTCCAACCACAGCCAACCTCTGTCTCTCCTCTAAGGCGTTTCCCCTTGAGACCTCTGTCCATAACCACCATCACCTGGGCCAGAGAAGGGGAAGGTGACCAAGCCCACAGAGCTATGACCCCACCACACATGGCTGGAGCATTTCTTCTGCCTTGGATGGAGTTAAGCTCAGTGTAACGGGTGCTGAGCTGGGCAGGGGCGGCTGCGGCAGCGGCGGTTGGTGGGAGATGTGATTTATGGGCAGGGGTTTCTGCAGGGGTGCCTCTGGCAGCAGGATGCAGGAGCCTGGAGGGATGTTTTTTTTGTTTGCAGCTGGTTTTTTGACACATCTGGGTGGATGAGTTAGAGCTTTTCCACCACAGCCACTAACTGCTGCTGCCTGGCCCACCCAGCAAAGCCCAGGCAGGAAACAAGCTGGAGGGTCTCCAGTTGGTCCCTCCTTCCCCAGCCAGCCCTGGTAAGCGGTGCCAATTCTGCTGCAGCTCCTGTCCTGCTCAAGCCTCAGCCCCAGGGGTGTGACATTTGCAATTCATCAGCAGAAAGGACAAGGACTTCAACCCTCTGCTTCCACAGACTCATGGTGCTGGAGCACCCACCGTGGTGCCAAGACTGGAAGGCATTGGGATGTTTAAATCTTGTCCTGGCACCTCTAAGGAGCCAGCAAACCATCTTCTGATGTTCAGTATCATGTCTCCAAATGTAGGTAGAGGTGCTACATAGAAGTCTATAGGATGTCCCCTAAACATCACACAGATAGGGGTGCAGTCGCCTGGGACAGAGAGGGACAGGGCTGAGCAGCCCTCCTTGCTCATCACTGCCAACATCTACCCACAAAATGAGTCAAACCAAGAAGACAAGAAACTATGGGATAAGAAGAAAAAAAACCAATGAGGCTAAAAGAAATGGAAGCAAAGACGTAGGACCATTACTTCTTAAATAAAACCCCCCAGCACATGAGATGTGGAGCTCCTGGAAAAGCAAATGCTGCAAAATGGTCACAGAGGAGGAGGAGGAGAGGAGAAGCAAGAGTTTCTTAAACCTCTGAGATCCCAAACAGGGTTTAAAGCACAGGCCAGTGATGTTCCCTGCAAACACTGTAAAGAGCCCACAGGAGTGGAACCGTGATGGGACCTCTACATGTTTTCCTGCAATAATAATGTTCAGCTGGCTGAACGTGAGTCAGCAGAGTGCCCAGGTGGCCAAGAAGGCCAAGGGCATCCTGGCCTGGATCAGAAACAGCATGGTCAGTAGGACCAGGGAAGTTCTCTTTCCCCCGTCCTGGGCACTGGTGAGGCCGCAGCTGGAGTGCTGGGTTCAGTGTTGGGCCCCTGAGTCCAAGAAGGACATGGAGGTGCTGGAGCGTGTCCAGAGAAGGGAACGGAGCTGGGGAAGGGTCTGGAGCACAAGTGTGCTGAGTTCCCTTGTGGCTGAGGGAACTGGGGGTGTTGAGCCTGGAGAAAAGGAGGCTGAGGGGAGACCTTGTGG
>NW_010290273.1:7333-9167 GCF_000700745.2 Antrostomus carolinensis | reverse complement strand
ATTGGAAGGGGTTGTCCAGGGCAGTGGTGGAGTCCCCATCCCTGGAGGGATAGAAGAGTCGTGTAGACACAGTGCTGAGGGACATGGGTTAGTCACAGGGGACTTGTCAGCGTTGGGTTCCTGGTTGGACTCGATGATCTTAAAGGTCTTTTCCAGTCAAGGCAATTCTGGGATTCTGTGTGATTCTGTATTTAGGAGGTGGAAGAAGAAGCCACACCAGACATTGCAGCTCAAGATAAACCAGTGAAGGTGTTCACAAAACACCTTAAATTACTCCCTCGGGATCGTGTTGTGTGCATGCACATGCTTTGCTTGGGACAAGGCCAGGATGCTGTTGTACACTGCTTAGCACAGTCGTCCTCCAGCCTCATCTCCCACAAGGTGCTGCCAGAGCAGTGGGAAGCACTGGGAGAGGTATGCAATGAGCAGAGCAATGCCTCAAAGCCAGAGGATCCTCCTGAGCTCTGGGTCTCTCTGCTGCTTTCTTTCCATCCTGGAGGGATATGGACACATTATTATGTGGACACAGTATTTCAACCCATCCACAGGCAACAGGAGAGGGTTCATTGCCTGCTTTCTTCACATCACGTCTGGTGTGAAGGCATGGCCCTTTCTGTGTCCATGAGGTTCAACAAGGCCAAATGCAAGGTCCTGCACCTGGGTCAGGGCAACCCCAGGCACAAATACAGGCTGGGGGATGGAGGCATTGAGAGCAGCTGTGAGGAGAAGGACTTGGGGTGCTGGGGGACGAGAAGCTCAACATGAGGCGGCAACGTGCGCTGGCAGCACAGAGGCCAATAACCGTGTCCTGGGCTGCACCCAGAGCAGCGTGGGCAGCAGGTGGAGGGAGGGGATTCTGCCCCTCTGCTCCGCTCTCCTGACACCCCACCTGCACTGCTGCCTCCAGTGCTGGGGCCACCAACAGCACAAGGACATGGAGCTACTGGAGCCAGTGCAGAGGAGGCCACGAGGATGATGCGAGGGCTGGAGCACCTCTGCTGTGAGGACAGGCTGAGAGAGTTGGGGCTGTTCAGCCTGGAGAAGAGAAGGCTCTGGGGAGACCTTCTAGTGGTCTCCCAGTACTGAAAGGTGGCTGATAAGAAAGATGAGGACAGACTTTTTAGCAGGGCCTGTAGTATGGGACAAGAAGTGATGATTTGAAACTAAAAGGGGAGATTTAGACTAGAGATAAGGAAGAAATGTTTTACAATGAAGGTGGTGAGACACTGGCACAGGTTGCCCAGAGAGGTGGTAGAAGCTCCATTCCATTCAGTGTGAGGTTGGATGGGGCTCTGAGCAACCTGATCTAGTTGAAGATGTCCCTGCTCACTGCAGGGTGGTTGGACTAGATGGTCTTGAAATGTCCCTTCCAACCCAAACCTTGCTGTGATTCTATTCCATGATTCCACGGTGTGGGTTTGGCACACCAGGCAGCATGAAGCAGTTTGCCGTAGAGTTTACAAACCTGAAACACCCGTCAGAGCAATGATGAAAACACACAGAGGAAGCTCATTTCTACAGGCAGCAACTGGACCAGCTGTACCTCCGCTCTACCCACTCCTGTAGCACTAAAATAATGAGTAATCGCAAATATTCCGGTAGCAATGCCAGTTCTGAGAAGCAAAAGATGGAAAAATGCCCCCAAGTGCTATTACGTTACAAGAAATGGATTTGTGCTGCTGCTTGCCAACAGAATTGAGGAGAGTAATAATTATTCACATCATTTGCAGAATCAAATAGGGTAAGTCACAGTCAATAAAGACAATTCATAAGCAAAAGAAGAAGGAAATTTCTTGAATGACTTCTTAGATCTTGGTCATCCAAGTCTAGGGAC
>NW_010290273.1:0-7310 GCF_000700745.2 Antrostomus carolinensis | reverse complement strand
GAACTCCTTGTATCTAACAGGACATGTACCAACTGGGACAGAATTGTTTATTCCTAAAAAGAAAAGCCCCACACAAATTAAGATATCAATGTGTCATCAGCTCTTCTAAAGAGTTTGATAGGCTTTGTAAAAGCAAGTTTGGAAGTGGGTTGTAAGGAGAGCTACCTAATAGCAGAAGACTTCTGGGAATGTTTTTTAGTGAGAGCTCGACTAAAAAGCAATGAAATGTAAAATTCTTACCTCTTCTGTCAGAGTTACCTGCAGAAAAAGAAAACACAAGTCTCTTAGCAACAGAGAAATAGACATTTTAATAAGTCAGGAAGGATCAAAGTCCAAGACAGTAACAAATTTAGTAACTCTCATTATCTTCTCATAAATCTTTTTTTTTTTAAACACCAGTTGCAAAGTCGGGATGTTAAACAGAATTTCAGCCTTCACTGTGTTAACAGGGAAAAAGGAACAATATCCAAGTGTTTTATCAGCAGAGCAGGGAGCTGAAGCTGAGCTCTAAGATGGATAAACACAGCTCTGTTTAAGCCTTTAACCAGCAAGTCACTGGTGTAATTCATTAGCACTTAAATATTAAGGGATAACACTCGTGCATAATTTTACACGAGTGGCTGAGCCAAGAGTTCAATTAAGAGCAGCAGGGCTCAGGGATGGGGGTGATGAGCATCCAAGGAAAGTCTCTACCTGCTGTTTTGGGTGTTTCATCTAAAGGAAACCAGAACAAACCAGTGCTGATGGCTGCAACACTGCTGGCACAGGCACCCCATGCTCCTGTTTTTATGAAGAGCTTCAGCACAGGGTTGAGGACACTCTTGGTAGGTTTGGAGAAGCAGGAACTGCCTGTAGAACATGTAATTCACGCAGTGCCTTCTGGTTCTGTCCCTCTCTTGAGCACCACTTAATTCTTCCATGACTGATATCCAAATTTGCCATTAAGATTAATAGCAAGGGCAGCCCTAAAACTAATCTTGCTCCTTAACAAATTACTTGAAATAAAGAAAGAATCAGGTTTGGTCATTTGTTCTCAGGACTGACGTCAAGTGAGAAGCCACATCTGGCCTTGGTGGTGCAGTGGGCAACGTGTCATAGAGTACGTCAAGGGAGTTCAACCAAAACAGTAACTCAAGTCATAAAAAAAGTGGCAGAGACACAAAAATGATAAATTCAGACATCATATTACAAAATCCAGATCGTAGCAGCACTTAGGGCTTTGGACTCCACCATTCCTATTCAAAGGCAACGTTTATTCCAAACTTGCACCGTGCAAGTATCTAAGGTCACCCTGGAATCCTTCACTCCATGAAAAAGCCTTGAGGATTTGTGTTTGAAAGGAAGCTGGATGAGCTCAGGGATGGCAGGACACTAAAAAAGTTGAGTTGTAAACTTCCTTCAGCCACATCCCTTCCTATGTTGGTAGCAAAGACAACTTCACTACAGCTTCATGGGATGTGGTTTCCAAAGATGCCCAGAAGAAGAGGGCACACACAGCTCACTGATGGGCAGAGGGGTTTAGATACCCAACACCCAATATCCCTTGAGAAATTCATTCTTATTTCACTCTTAACTTACACTGAGCAGCCAAACTACATTCTCAGAGGCCACTTTTATGGTCTGCCAAGAGGGGAATGACAGCAGGATGGCAACAGAGACAACTCTTGGTCATCTAGACCTTTCAAAGATTAAAGTAGCCCAAGTAATGGGGAAAAAACAATAATGTAAACAGAATCACAGAATGGTTTGGGTTGGAAGAAACTTCAAAGATCACCTAGTCCAACCCCCCTGCCATGGGCAGGGACATCTTTACTAGATCAGGTTGCCCAAAGCCTCATCCAACCTGGCTTTGAACACTTCCAGGGATGGGGCATCCACTCTGTCATCAGAAGTGCCAGCAAATGCAAGACTGAGACATCCAGCACATGGAATACTCTGCTCAATAAGGTCTCAGCACATTGCTCATCACAGTGGGGAGAGACCACCTTCAGATGGTTTATCAAACCACGTGCAGCTTGTGTCTGCAAGCACTTTGACAACTATCAGGTGGATCATACAGATTACCCTACCAGATGGGCCAGCACCATCCTACCACATCATCCTTCATCTCCAACTTGTCTAATTTTGGATAAGGAGCCAATTTCCCAGCTTTCCCCAGGAGCTGGATCTCATCCCTGGTTGGCCACCTCTAGTCTAAGCCCTTACATCCTTTGGGACAGGGACTGCCTTGTTGTGTGTGTGCGCCAAAAAGCATGGCTTGAGCCCATGGTGGCAATCAAAATACTGGGTGGCTAGCCCAGTGAAACCACCACGAACACTCTGGATAACCCAAGCCCTGCAGCTGAGCAGCAACCCCAAGTGATTTGATTGCTGTTGCTTACACAGACCCCTTAGGGATCAACTCTTCAGTCAGCACCTGGGAGCTGTGCAGCATTAACACACTCCGGAAACCACAACAAGTGATGAACCTCAGCTGTGACAGAAGTGGAAGGAGATCCTAAGGTTACTGGTGCTCCAGCACCTTGGCAAGAAGCCCAAAGCTTCAGTAGGATAAATCTGTTGTGATCTGATCAGTTCAAGGAGTTTGTTTGTTTCATACCACCATGGAATTTGCCCCAAAGTGTCTTCTCATTCCCTTTTGTTCAGCAAAAGAAAAGAGCAAAGAAACAAACCCAGAGGTAGGGTGGCCTGGAGAAGAAGAGGTGAAGGAGATGCCTACCATTGTGGGAAGCAGAAGAAGTCTCTTGTGTTGTCACCGTTGCATTGAAATTCCTTTCCGTCGTCTCCGCTTCTGTGCTGGGGAGAGTGGAGCGAGGAGCAGACGGTGTCACGCTGGGTAGCAAGGAGGTGGCTGGAGGCACGGTTGTCCCCAGGGTGGAGGTGTTGAGGCTGATAGTGGTGGCATTTGGGGAGATCCTGGTGGCTGTGGTTGTAGGTGGCTTTGTTGCCACGGTAGAAAGAGTCACTGGAGTGCTAACGTTGAGCCTGTTGGCACTCGTCGTAGTCCCATCCTCAGGACCTGCTGTAGGAGCTTTGGTGGAGCTCCTGGGGGAGGTGGGCACTGTTGTGGGTGGCTCTGCAAGAGGAGAAAGCACAAGGGAACCTCCATGAGATACTTTTCTGCAACACTGGAGGGTTTAGATGGGAGAATTTTGTGTGACTGTAACTATAAGGATAAAACAGGCCCGAGTGAGGACAGGGAACGCTTTGCCCAGCAAACCTCACAGAAGCAGGTAAGATGGACAGGTGTTATGGTATCGAGGAGGTACAAAGACTAAGGATCCTGTAAGAGAGGATCAATATTTGCTGGAGGTAAAACCTGCAGGTCCCATTTATGAGCATCTGCAGCCCATCACCTTCTTTCCAACACTTCATAGAATCACAGAATGGTTTGGGTTGGAAAGGACCTTAAAGATCATCCAGTTCCAACCCCCATGCTGTGGACAGGGTTGACAACCACGACATCAGGCTGCACAGGGCCCCATCCAACCTGACCCTGAATGCCTCCAGAGATGGGGCATCCACAGCTTCTCTGGGCAAACTGCTCCAGTGCCTCACCACCCTCTGGGTGAGAAATTTCCTCGTGATATCTGACATCAATCTCCCCTCTCTTAGCTTAAAACCATTTCCCTTGTCCTGTCACTCTCTGCCCACGGCAAAAGTCGTTCTCCCTCCTGTTTAGAAGCTCCCTTCAAGTACTGGAAGGCCACAGTGAGGTCTCCCCAGAGCCTTCTCTTGTCCAAGCTAAACAAGCCCAGCTCCCTCAACCTTTCTTCAGCAGAGAGGTGCTCCAGCCCTCTGATCATCATCTTGGCTCTCCTCTGGACCTGCTCCAACAGCTCCACATCTTTCTTGTGTTGGGGGCTCCAGGCCTGGACACAACACTCCAGATGGGGCCTCCCAAAGGCAGAGCAGAGGGTGACAATCCCCTCCCTGCCCTGCTGCCCACCCCTCTGTTGATGCAGCCGAGGACACAGTTGTCCTTTGGGCTGCAGTCACACGTTGCTGGCTCATGTTGAGCTTCTCGTCCACCAGCACCCCAAGTCCTTCTCAGCAGGTCTGCTCTCCATGAGTTCTTCCCACAGTCTGTGCACAGACCTGGGATTGCCCCAACACAAGTGCACAACCTTGAACTTGGCCTTGTTGAACCTCAGAAGGTTCTCCTGGGCTCACTTTTCAAGCCTGTCCAGGTCCCTCTGGATGGCATCTTCCATCTAGTGTATCACCTGCACCACTCAGCTTCACGTCATCAGCAAACTTCACATTACAGTTAAGTGGAGGGCAGAGGAGTAAGTCACTGAGCATGTGAGCACTTACTCCTTTGACCTAAAAATGGTTTATGGACAAAAGAGAAGAGATGATGACCATAGTTTACCTGTCGTAACGTTGTTAGCACCTACACTTATCAGGCCACTTCCGAGCAAAAGGAGGAAGAACCACAAATCCATGTTGACCTGGGGAAGAGAGCAAAGAACAGTTATTTAAACCCTCATGCAATGTTATCCCCAAAATAATTCAGACTGGGGACGTCGCTGTGCATCTCGTGTGTGCAGAGCTGGAAAGGAACGTGTGGCTGGAGTCTCTGCAGGTATATAAATGGGAAGGATGACCCCAGTGGGAGAGCACATGGAGAGATCCCAGTCTGGTGGACCAACAAAGGTGACCAGAGATGAAGCAGGGAATGGGTGAACTGTGGGAGAGTAGGAGAGGAACAAGCTATGAAGGTGAGCACCAAAGTAACTAGTCTTAAAGGAAATGAATCATGTGTCCATAGAACAGTCTGCAAATGAGTGTATGTTGAGCAAACCAGAATGAAATACATGTGAAGACCACAGCAAGGAGCCTTGATCCAAAATGCCCTGGAACTGGGGGTCACCTCCTCCTGTGGGCAGTGCCCAGAGGATCCTTGCCAGCTCCCTGAAGCCCCTGCCTGTTCCTGAGCATGGGCAGGACACCCACACAAAACCAGGCTCAACTCCATCCCAACCCCATCAGCTTCCCTGCACGTGTGGGTGAACCAAATAATGATCCCAGATGATCTGCAAGCACAGGCTGCACTTTCGTTGTACTGGACATTTCTTCCATGAAACGTCCTGCAAAATTACAGGACGATGACATCAGCCAAGTGGTTTCCCCCAGAATTTCTCCCCCAGCCTTTTTAAATCCAAGGTTTTGATGCTGATTTCTTTCCCCTGTAGACCTCAAAAAGCTCCTGAGAAATGTGTACAGTTATCTCCTCCCGAACAGATACGGGTCCAGAGGCTGAAGCAAAGGACAGTGAGATGTGAGACATCATCGTCCTGGCCAGGAGAGAGCCCAAAGCTGCCAAGCCCCAAACCCTGGGGCCTCCCAAGGACGGGTCAGCATTTCCCATCTGCTACAAGCACAGAGAGGACTGGGAGACGGCTCTGCTACGTGCCATCGACCGGCAGCTGCTGTACAACTCTCTCCTGTCCTTCAGGCTCTTGTCACGGGTCCAGTTGCATCTTCAGCATCTCCTGGGAGAAGGCTGTGAGATCTCACTGCCAAGTCAACTCGTCACGCTGCCAAGAAAGGGTTTTATTCCCGATAGGAGGACTAAAGCCTCCCCCTCTTAAATACATCTCGTGTTGTTTGTTCTCGTTGTCTTTATTTAAATCTGCTTCCATCTAGACCCATCCCAAACTCTGGGCAAAAGGACAACACTGAAATCATCAACGTGCTGGAAACGATATCAGAAACACAAGATCCTCCCCACCCCAGCCAGGAGTATCCTCCCACCAGCACCACCCACTTCTATGTTTTTCCTCCCTCCCGAAAGAAAACCTGGCAAAAAAAGAACTTACTCAGTGACCAAAAGGTCAGACAAACCCTGGACCAGAAGGAAACCAAGCTCCAGAGATAAGAGCTTTCCTTTGGCTCCCTCCACAGCCAGCCCTGGGGCAGAGCTTTCTCCAAAGGGTTCCACTGGTGCAAGGAGTCAACTTTCCAGAGGGTTTAATCACCAGTTAAAATATTGATCTGGATGAATTGGAATGGATTTAGTCCTCCTGATGCTTAGTGAGAGTGGGGCTGCTGCTGCAATGCCTCCTGCAAGGCTCTGCTCCACGGTGGGATGTCCAGAAAACTCACAACCGGTAAGGTTTTGATGACATGCTCCAATCTTGGTGCTTAACACACCCCATGCAACTTGTTCAACCACCCACCAAGGTCTGAGATGTGCTTGGTCTAAATCGGTTTGGCTTTGGAGAAAAATGCTGATGTTTATAAGGATGAAATTTTTTATACTGAGGGTGGTGAAACCCTGGCCCAGGTTGCCCAGAGAGGTGGTAGAAGCCCTATCCCTGGAAATATTCAAAGTCAGGTTGAATGGGGCTCTGAGCAACCTGACCTAGTTGAAGATGTCCCTACTTACTGCAGGGGGATTGGACTAGATGACCTTGAAAGGTCCCTTCCAACCCAACCCAACCCAACCCAACCCAACCCAACCCAACCCAACCTAACCCAACCCAACCTAACCCAACCCAACCCATGCCATGTTTCTATATTCTGTGATTCTATGTTTTTAGGGTTGAGCCTGGGGAAAAGCACTGCAGCACACACACCATGATGTCAGCTTTTGCTCCAAGGCCACTCAGCAAGCAACTGCACTCTGGAGTTGAGATGGTCCTAAGCCAAAGATGTTTTCCACTCCCACAGTAGAGGAAGGGGAGCTTGTGTCCTCCCCATGCTTAATTGCAACTGGGAAGCACATGAAGCTGCACTGCCAGCAAGAATGAAATCAACTTGCTGCAGAAGACAGATCCTTTGAGCATCTCACTGTGGAAACCCACAGAAATAGGGTGTTCCTCATGACCAGACCCATGTGCAAAGGCAGAAAGACCCTAATTCCATGTTGAATCTCCAAAGGAATGTTAAGTGCGGCACTGGGATGTTCCTGAAACCTTATAGGGGGTGATAAAGGTGCCAAGGTCTCACCAATGCAACTGCTTCCCTTGATGGGAACCCATCACTACCACAGCAAGAAAACAACACCAAGGTAAAGAGAAACACCTGGCTCTTCTGCAAACACTACTTGGGAAAAAAGTGACTGTTCGCTGTGTTTTGATGAATATTTGTACAAAAACACCATTCTCATAGGTGGATGTGGCTCCTTTCCTCTTCCCCCTGCCTTACTTCTCAAAATGAGACATCCCGTTCATCTGGGATCATGTTCATTTGTGATCCCATTTATTTGAGATCCCATTAATTTGGGAATTAAGCCATTTTTATGGCTTTATTACTGTGCATGTCTAAAGAAACAGAATCACAGAATCATAGTGGTTAGAAAA
>NW_010290272.1:0-10249 GCF_000700745.2 Antrostomus carolinensis | reverse complement strand
GAGGGTGGTCAGGCACTGGCACAGGTTGCCCTTAGAAGCTGTGGATGCCTCCTCCCTGGAAGTGTCTAAGGCCAGGTTGGATGAGGCTTTGAGCAACCTGGTCTAGTGGAAGGTGTCCCTGCTGATGGCAGGGTGTTTGGAACTGGATGATCTTTAAGGTCCCTTCCAACCCAAACCATTCTATGATTCTATGAAGTAATGTATGCATTAAATTTTTCACATCATCTCCAGAATAGAAGTTTTTTTAAACTCTCATAGATCCTCCATATTTCTCTTCTAGACTTTTTCCGTTAAAGGTAGCACCGCAAAATCCAGCTGACGTCAGTTCTTTTTTTTTTATTTTCTTGTCCTTTAGAGTCACTACTAATTTTCTGAATTCAGAATTTTTTATTTTTTATTTTCTTATTAACCTCACAAGAACTTTCAGCATCATATTTGCATACAGATATGTGGAGTTCTTATCACATTAGACATAGATATCATGCCTGATACTGTTTTATGTTATAATCTACGAATCGTATTGGAATGTTTAATGCAATAGGAGTGCCATGTTGTCCTCAGGAGCATTATATTAGTTGCACTTATGGTAAAGGTGTGTAATACCTGCTGTGTTCAATTAGAAACTCCTTAATGTAACTTTCCATGACAATATAGTCCTACTGGGTATTGGTGCTGCTGTGGAACACTCAAAATATTTTTAATATTATGCACAAGCATAACCTCCCACCACCACTGCCTCTATTGCCCTTACATAAGTCTGTAAAGGGACCATTAAAAATCCATTAAGCTTGTTAGTTTGCACAGCTTTCAGGGAATCTTGCTGTAAGTTTTGCTATTTCAACACTTATGGGCTTCTATTAAACACAGCAATCTTTGAGCTATAAGGGTTTACTGGAATGGCCCATTAAGTGAGAGTTTTCTAGGGGGTATTATGTCTGGGAGAAGGAGAGGAGATCAGAGTTGTAATTACACAACTGGGTTTTGCTTTCTGCATTTTGTTTTTAAAGTACAAATGATTTCTGTTATCTCAAGAAGTCCAAAAGCAGAGCGTTAAGGAGTAAATAGATGATGTCATGATTAGAGTACTTTTAAGGGATTCAGGAAACTGGTTTCAAGTATTTGACTTTAGATTTAAAAAAAAAAAAATCACTTAAGAACTAGTCTGGAAGTGCTGAATATCTAAAAAGTTACATCTATTTAAACGAGAGCTGTAGCTGTCGGGATCTCTTAGAATCAGGTATTTTTCAATTCTGTAATACACAGTTAATAATACTCCACTTTATCCCCTTGTCTATTTAAGTATTAAACTTTTTAGGGTAGGGTCAGGCTCATATATGACCTCTAGTTTCTCATGAATCTAAAAAGATATTAATAAGGAAAAATATGCCTGTCTGGAACATCTTTTCACTTGCTTTATTGGTATTCACATAGAAGACTGTCTTAAAAAATCATTGGACACTCATTTCAACAGCATATGCAGCTATACTTGTTCTGTAGGGCCATTTAGTCTTGCATTCTTACATGAGTTTTTTCATTGGTAATCACTGTCCTTGCATTGTGAAAGGAGATTCATAAAGACTCATTGCAAGCTATTGTGAGGATAGATTGGTTCCTCCATATGAGGTCTAGCATTCGAATTGTTTGTTATTTCTGGGAAGGCATCAAAATCCTGAGATGGCATTGAGCTACTTATAGGAATATGTGGTACTTGACTGAAATAGTAAGGTTTCACATACTTTTTGTTTGGAAAGTGGTATCTATCTCTAACTTTAGTATGTATCAAAATCTAGTTAAGACTTTCCAGCTTTAAAAAAGAATACAATTAGTTGTATTTATTATTTTCAAATAGTGTAATTCTTCCATGTTTTGCAAAAAGAACCTGAGATTTGGCGTGAGTACAGTCCTCAGGTTAGGAAGATGCCTTTTACTTGTCTCATGCTTTCAATTCATTCAGGTTTGGCTGAATTGTAAGCTGACAAAAATCACTATTCCCCATCTGTGCTTTCCTCACTAGAGCTTGCTAGAGGCTGTCTGCTAAAATCCATCAGCATCCTATCAGTCCTGCCCATGCACGAACCTAGCATCTTGTTTAAGTGTGCTACAGAGATGGAGCTCCAGATGGGATCATGCAAAACTGGTTCCTTTCCAGCTGCTCTTTCCTCATTTAAACAATACTGTGGGTTCATATGGAAGGGAGATTGGTCTGATAATGACAAGAGCAAAAGTTCAAGTTTTACTTTTTTTCATTAAGTTGCTTCTCTTAAATCTGTGCCTTTCTCGCTTCTTATTATACCTCATCTAAAAGGTGCACAATCTGGAAAGTGATCTCTGATGTGGAGCAGCCAAGATGAAGCAATGCTGTTCCGTCAAAAGAATCCACCAAGTCTTAACATAGCAAGTCTTCAGCATTTTAATGTGTTGTCTATGCAATGAGACTGCTCGTGTATGTTTAACCTCAGGTGCAGATTCAAACCTTCAGGTTTGATGATCTTATTAAAAGGGACTTTTTTTTTTTTTTTTTTTTTTTTTTAGGCACAAAAGGCAGGCAGTCATTTCTTATCTTTTCACAAGCAATTGCATGTAGGCAATTCAGAGACCTGAAGAACATTTAAAAGAGGACAGATTGGTGCACACAACTTTAATTTTCACGTATTTTTCACACTGTTGAATGCTTGATATTGCAAACATGGTGGTACTGATTGGAGGCCTCACTTAAAATGCAATATATCCTATGTCTATCTATGCCTGAAACTTATTTTTAATATAATACATTCCCTGGGAATAATGTCCTCTGTGCATTAGAATTTTATCTAAAGAATTACTTTTCTTCAAAGTATGTATATGTTGCCAACTGACAATATTTTTGTAGCAGCACAGCCAACCAACAGACATGGTCTGTTCATCTGACATGAAGCTGAATATGAAGAACTTTGAGGCAGTAGGGAGTAGAGGAAAATATTTATATGTTCAAGGGAATACACAAGATGACTCAGGAATCATTTCCATCCTTTCTCTTCTGTATTTCCATGAATATGAATCCTGCTTGCATGTGAACTTGCATCTTAATTTTTCACTGTATTCAGTAAAAATAAAGGAATTTATATTTACAAGAATGGCTTCATTTCCTGTAGCATTCTGTGGTGCTCTACACTGCGGTGGAGCTTGATGGATCTGAGAAACTTGCAGTAATGGGAGCTGACAGTGATGGATAATGGAAGAACCAAGAACCCCACGACTGATCAGAAGAGGGTGCTGTTATTCTGGGATGGTCTTGCATCATCCGTGCCAGAACACAGACAATACCTCAGTGAGATTCTGGAGGATGCTGCCTTTCAGCACAGATGTAATATTAAGGACTTGGCTATCGGTGGTAGTAATTAAGAGACAATAGCACATTTCACAGCAAGACAAATATTTCCTGAATAAACCTGCATTTGGCCACTTGTGTTCTGCAGTTAGAAGCTCCCCTACCAAATCAAATTATGGAATTCCTTCCTTTCTTACCCTGCAGCAAACTACTGTGTATTGCTGCTCTACACTACTGAACAGCTGTTCTTGTTCATCCTACAGGCAATTGCATGTGAAAAGGTAATAAATCACTACTTTCCTAATCTTGAAAACACGTATGCGTATTTCAGTCATAGGAATCGTGCTGAGTGAATCCACGCTGCTGAATAAAAGACCGAAAGGGAGAAAAGACAGTCTCTGACCCCTGGTGATTTATACTGCTTAATTGTTCTCTTACCAAGAACAAGCCAAGATGTCTTTGACTGCAGACTCTAGAGACTGTTCCTTCAAGGCAATGAGGATGAAACTGCATAAGGCTTGGTGCTCCCTGTCCCGCATCATTTTTCAGTAGTATCCCCGCAGACTTTGCATTTTCTAATATCCACTGTCACACAGTGTCCTAGAGGTTATCTCTGGTTTTGTGCAATAAGAGTATTGCACTGCTGGGCTGAAACAGACATAATGTTATTTCTGATACTTTGTACTGAAAAACACATAAAATCATAATTATATTTTAAGGCTACTCAGGCACCACTGGTGCCCAGAGATGGTCCAGGGACACATGCTGCACAGTTTAGACACTGCCAGTCTGCTTGAGAGTAAGTAAATCCTAAACATTATGGCAGTAAGTCATTTTATCACTGTCCTGAGAAAGTATAGCTACATCTACCCATTGGCTACTTCTATAATAATAAGTAAAATGGCCCAAGGTTCACTCTGACTGTAATAATAAAACATCACTCACATCCATAAGCCTAAATTCACTTATCCACATCCAAAAATTGAGAGTTTTAGGTAGCCAAGACCATGTTAGAATCCCCTTACAATGGTACTTACAATGTGACCATACAGATAATTGTCCCTGAGCCTAGGCACATTTATGTTTTGGTAGTACAGATGTAGCCACTGAAGCTAGTGTTCTCCAACAGAGGGACCATTCATATACATATAATAGAAACATAGAATGGTTAGGGTTGGAAGGGACCTTAAAGATCATCTAGTTCCAACCCCCAATTAGAATTATACCAGTAGTAGATTTTTTCAATTCTGAGAGTAATATGTTTGAGAAAATTTAAAAAGGCTGAGATTTGCTAAAAAACCCCACCATCACTAAAAAACCAACATGGGGATTCAGTAGAATTCAGATATTTATAACCTTTAATTGATAAAATGTGTAAGGCAATATTTTCTACCTCTGAAGCCTAGTGACACAGAATAACTTGAACGGCACAATAAAATAATATTATCCTCACAAACACTGCTGAAATAGTCTTATCTGTGACAAACTCAGATCTTGCCTCAACATTGAATGTCAGTCTGCTTGTTCATCCTGTCCAAAATTGGACCAGGGTGGGCTAACAATTTAGTAGGGTGAACAGTCAGGTACTGTTGCATGGCCCTTAGCCCTCATCCTATTTATTTTACTAATATAAGTATGTTTTTAGAGGTTTTATGATCTCAGCATTGGTCAGATTAAAAAAAAAATAATCTAGAAATATAAACTATTCTTTAAAAAAAAAATGTTAGACTGTTAGACTTATGTTGATATTCGAATAGAAATACAAAACAAGTTCATGAATATGTGTATGCTTCTTACTGGTATAATGTGTGCACTCATTGCCCATCTACTTACCTGTAGCATAATTAGCAGAGGCTGGTACCAGGTATTTCAGAATAAACGGTGAAAAGCCTTCCAGAAAAAATGCTACCAAACCTTGGGTGAAGTGAGCTTGTCTGATTCCTGGTCTTACAAGCAGTTTTGTCAGTTCAGAAAGTGTTGTGCCATTTTTGCTGACTTTGCTGTTCACTGACTGATTTAGTATGTGGTCTTATACTGCTACTTCTGTTATCTGTCCATATTTATAATTTCTGTTTTAATTCTTCTACCCTCTTAGCCTCCTCTGGCAACAGGTCAATAAAAAAATTAATTTGCTTTGTGGTTTTGTTTTTTTTTTTTCAAATGTGAATCATAGTGACCTGCTCAGATTATCTACAAAAAGCATGCTTACACAGAAACATGTGGAAAACCTCATCTGAACTAACTAAAAGTTTAATTTCAAACTATATTAAGATCCTATATAAACAACACAAAGTCAGCTTTAAGAGTCACTTTATTTTATATACGTGATGTCTTTTCCTGACTGCTCATCATGTACAAAAATCCTTATATTCAAATTTCTCCACTCAAAGTTCCACTTAATTCCCCATGACTGCTGCTTCTAATTTCTTCACTGTAGCTGTAATTTAAGGTGAAAAAGCTTGGATTAGATAATGTCTACTAATTGACTCTGTAGGATGAATCCATGCTAGAATAATAATGTTACATGACTTTTAGACTCGATTTTACCTCACAGTAAATTCCTGATGAAGACAATGCATAATTCTGAGAGTTGGTATTAGGCACAGTACTGAACAGCAGCCATGTCTATCTCCTGAAGGATATCCCCAGGCAGAGGCAGTGAGACCACAAGGTGTGATCTAACTTTTTTTAGCCAGAAGATTTTGCCTAGCATTTTAGTTCATATTAGGAGTGTGTTCACCACATTTAGCTTCTCAATGACTAAATCAGAAATGAGATTCCGTTTGGATTAAACAAAACAGGAATAGAATTCATACTTGCAGCTGTGTGCTCCAGCCACTAAGGAGAATACTGTCCCCAGGCAAAGTTACAGTAAGTCCAAAACCCTGAACTGCCTTGTATGGCATGAATGCAGGTCCTCAGCACCATCTGTGTAGCTCAACAGACCTGTTCTTATTTGTGCTGCATTAATAAGGTAGGATACATGCTAATGTAGGCATAACCAGAATGGAGTTATTCGTGCTGATTGGAAAATCTCTGGTAAAAAAGATTTTTACTTGGGAATGACATGAAAAAGTCCACAGAGAGTTCAATTTAATAGCAGTTATTTTAGAAATCAAGCAGAAGAAGCTTCCCTGACAAGCATCTTCTAAATATCCTCAGTTCCTTGAAAATCCATATATGGGGTTATTGGTTGGTTTTACTGAAGAGACCAGACTATGAAGCTTCATGTCACTGAGGCAACCGAGCAGGGAGATTGCCTCTAATCCAGAAATCCCAGGGCTTTCAGAAACTGCAGCCCAGGTTCAGTCTCTCAGAGTGGATTGTCTTTGTATTAAGAACCCTTAGAGTTCCTGTCACTGAGAATTTTTGGGATTTATTCTGAATCAAAACTAAACTAAGTTTTTAATATCAAAACCTGATGATATAACTAAATCCTCTGTGAAGCAGAACTGCCTTTACCCTAGCAATTCTGATTAAAAAAAAAAAAAAAGTGAATAGGAATAATTATTTTAATTCAGGTCAGAGACAGATGCATTATTAGGGCTGTGCAAAGAATGATAGCCCATCTATAGCAAGTTCTGCTTGTGTTTCAGTTTCACAAGCATGATATTCACATAATAAATTTGAAAGATTCCCAATCCTCCAAAACAGTATAAAAATATCTGGTAGTCAATTTAAGCTATTCTTTTCACATCTCCTCACAAACTCCTGAGATCTGCAAAGCCTTTTCTCTCAGCTGGAATATGCTTCTGTTTGTTTTATCTCACGTCGAAGCTGATTGCCTCTCAAAAGTGTCTGATCTCTGTATATTAGGAAAAGAATAGAATTGAAAGATGCTTATAATTCATTTAATTTCAATTCCTTTGCTTTCTTTCATCCAATATTCTAGATAAACAAATAAATGAGGTAATAATTTCACTGACTGTATCATTTTCATTTTCTATTCAGTATGCACAAATACCAAAGCTATTTTTCTTCAACATCACTTTTCCTCATAAATTTTAAAGCAGAAAGGTCTTCTCATGTCTTTTTTAAGTTCTGCATCTATTTCACACAAACTTGGCTGCTTTAAGTGATATAATGAAAGTATATTTTTTCCTACATATACCCTCAAAAAAAAAAAAAAAAAAAAGATAAAATTAATTCTCACCTTTGGAACACTTACCTTTGGGGCCAGAACAGTTTTCTGTTCTTTTCTGTACAATTTATGTCAATAGAATATAGAATTTGTTTCAACCAAGTTCAATCAAGTGCTACATTTTGACCAATACAGATCTCTGGAAGAACCTCAGGTTCCCTGTAACACCCCTAATGGTTCAGCATCCTTTCCAACAGCCTTTGTGAGCCTACAAAAAACAACTCAATGTAAAACAGTAAGTGAATTGGATGATTCTAGTGCCATGTTATAATATTGATGCCATCTGTGTTAAGAAGTTTTTCAGACACTCTAATCATTACCACTGCTCTACTATGGGAGGGGTTTAGCAAACGAGAGAAAAGAAATAATATCTGCCTCCAAAAGCTGATAAATCTTCCTGTCTCCTTCCCACACATGCACTCTGATGTGGACTAAAATATGTTTCTCTGATTCTCTGTAACAGTAATGATTAATGACTGTAAATAATAGGTGCATTGTTTGCCACAGATTTTAGACTTCTAAAATATGAATTAAGTCTTCTTGTTTTTTTCATAATTATCAATCAAACAAAACACCCAAACAACCTCTCCCCATTTTTGTCTTGTTTGGAATTTAGTTAGATTCAGGGGGTTAAATCTATTCAGTTTTAAAATAAGAAGAAAACAGAGGATTTGATTGTTAGTGACATTTTGGTCAGAATCAATCATTGTCAGCTCAGGTTAGCCTGATTTACTATGAGCCTGCCATAGAAAAGAATTGCCACAAATGGCAAGGCTCTGAGCTGTTTCCACTGCACTGAACATAATGATGGATTTATCATTGCAATCAAGATGGTAAAACAGCATGGTCCCCAAAGTTGTGCACCAGGCAAATTGATCACAAAAGCCCTGAAGTTATATAAGGGCTTTGTTTATCTGGTCTCAGCCTGCAAGAGTAGCAATCCAACTTAAGATAAGACATTCTGATCTTTACAGAAGTTTGAACAGGTTTTATCTGCTAAACCTGTATATAGTAGAACTGTCTGCTGAGGAGTGAAATATCTACCCATTAAATGTATGCATATATATATTTAAAATAAAAGGTAGTCTAACATAAACAGAAACAATAAATATCGTTATTATTGATGTAACCTAAGAGTATTGTCTTAAACTGTAATTGGATGATTATGCTGTAATAGCTTAGTAAGAAAATTAACAATATGGGAACAAGAACATTTGTTTTAATAAGTTACTTCTTCATCACAAACATTCTTTCTTAATTCAATCAAGAAATGGCAATGCCAAGGCCCAAATAAATAAAAGGGAAATATTAGTCCATCTGCAATAGCACGATGACAAAATGGACTTTTACCTATGTAGAAAAATGAAGTCAGCCTGTAGTTTGCATTTCAGAAACCATGTTTCAAAGGTAAGAAATTATTATTTCTCTTTGTCTGATAGAGAGTTTGGGCTTTGGAGAGAGGAAGTGAAAGGAAAGGAAATGAATCACCAAAGGTTGCTGATGGGGCAGCATCTGGGAAGGCTCCAGCCTATGACTCAGCCCTGAAGACTACCACTCATTTTCCTGAAATTCCTGGGCTTATAGAAAAGGATCCTGAAATAGAAACCAAGAAATAGATCTGTCCAGTGGGAATGATTATATGTTTTTCACTGTGGACCAGAATGTCATTATTTCAGGAATGCAGGAATACCGAATCTTCCAGAGCCTGGTCTTTTCCCCACGTGAGGATGGAGCCTTATGAGAATTCTTCAATCAAGTGCCAGAGACTTGAAGAAACTCTAATTTTACCCTGTGTTCAGCCAAGGAACACAGCTGGCTTTTCATTTTCACATAAAGTATGGCTGGGTATTCTTTGTCATTGGGCTACATACAGAAAAAAAAAATTGAATGGAGAAGTCAGGGTTTTACACACTTGTAAAATAAACAAGAATTTGTCAATAATTTATAGATTATAAAGGCAGCATTAAGCCAGAGTCAATCCTCATAAACAGCTATGAAGGAATGTGATATGCTCCCAAACTGAAAATTCCTTAAATTACATTATAACTTCTCAGGAGCAGGGAATGTATTTTCTTATTTATTTGACAAGATCTATAATGATATGAACCAATGAACATAGATTAGTATCTCTACCAATTTTGAATTTAAATTAAATTGATTAAATAGTTTTCTATTTTGAAGCATGAGTGTATCTTTACAATGTTTGATTGTATAACTAGTAAAAAGATCTATTGCATGTTATTGATGCACTTTGGGTACAGATATGATATAAGCTGTAATTAATGGGTAATGATGGTTATAAAATGGTTATACAGATTTAAAAATAGATTAGCATACCACCTAGAAAATAAAAATGTTTAACCCAGAGACCTACTGGATTCTTCATGGATTCATTTTTCACACTGAGAGGTAAAGGGAGCTATTCTCACTTTTCACTTAAGTATTCTCTTCAAAGCACTCTGACACAGACACTGGCAGCACTGTTTGACACAAAATGCATTTAGGCAAATTTACCGTCAACTTGGCCTTCACGATAGATGTGGATAGATGTATAACAGGAATATATAAAGTGGAAATAAAATAGAGCTGTTTTGCATTATTTTGACAAAGCTTTTATTGTGTAAAAGCAGTGGCTCAAAATAAAAACCCAGAAAAAAATGTAAAATAAAACCCCTCAAAATTCATATCAGTAAGATAAAATAGAATATTACAAACCCATGTCTTCATTAGACTAATACAGTCTATAGGTTCTTCTCTTCCTTTAATGAAAAATTGTGGTGGGTTGACCCTGGCTAGAAGCC
>NW_010290271.1:30951-41902 GCF_000700745.2 Antrostomus carolinensis | reverse complement strand
GGGGTGTTGGGGGGTATTACAGCTACAGTGATGGAATGGTGATAAGTAATAGTTTTAAAGAAGGAACTCACTGCATATACTATAATTTTCCCTTTTAACACCTTATCTTTAAGCTATACTTCATTTAAGACATCAACACAGCTTGATGTGAAGTGCATAATTTATCGAATGCTGACATTTTTTGTAAGATTTATTTTGTTGTTTTGCAAGTCAAGTGCAATCTTGCAACTCTATGTCTTACTTGTAAAATAATAAAAAAAACCCTTTTATGTTTACTGGAGCAGCGATCAAAACACGAACATTATATGCCACATCTAGTTTAAAGAGTAAATATGAATGCCAAATTTACCTAAAATCAAATCACTCATCCAGAAGGCACAGCATTAAAGAGTTTTGATTAGATCTGACAAGCTAACACAAGGCACTTGATAGGACATTTAACAAAGCAATGCACACTTGCTTTGCCTATTGCATCACTCTCTGCTTCCTGATCAGTATTTCTTCCTTATTTTATTATGAGACAGAGTTAAAGAAAATGATGTTACAAAGATTTAGATGGAAACTTGTATTTTGAAAGTTGCATGCTTAATTAACATTTGTCACTGTACTGCATCAATATGGAGAAAGTTACATACTCTTTATTTTCAAAATGTAGTCCCCATAAGTCTCTTTAAAATCAATTACTATAAATCACAGAATCACACAGAATCACAGAATGTTAGGGATTGGAAGGGACCTCAAAAGATCATCTAGTCCAAGTCCCCTGCCGGAGCAGGAACACCTAGATGAGACGTTTTTATATAACTAAAGTGATGAAGAAATAAGCAAAAAGGATGGGCTTTCTGACTACTACAACACAACAAAATTAAATTATGAAAGAGAAATAATAGGTAACATTGCAAACCATAAAAAATAGGTTCAGAAATTTTTTGTAATGTTGGCTATATAGTTCAAACCAAAGATCTGGGCACATAAATTTATTTTTCTAGGTGTGCAATGACAGCCTTTATATGTACAGACTGTAGTCCTTTTATCTGAGGACCTTTTTTTAAACACAAGTGCATCAAAAATAAAATGAGCCTTATCAACCACATTTTATGAAGGCAAAACCTTTACATGGAAAACAGTGTTACTGTTATGGAACATTTTCTATAATTATAAATATATCCACGTATTTCTCTGTATGTATCTCTTCCTCTTCCAGATGCCCGCAGCTACCTATCCAAAAAGATATACTTATATACCACATCTGTCTTAATTGAAACAGGTTTCTCACTTTTTTTTTTTTCCCTCCAGGTACCCATTCATCACCTTACAATTGCACAATCATAACTCCTTTTTCACAGTTAATAATTCTGATTGCCATTAGATGGTGACTTAGTGGTTTATGGTCTAGCAAACCTTCCCTCAACCAAAAAAGAACTAATCAAGACATTAATAGCATTTCAATTCTTTATTCAATGCATAAAAAAGAAAAAAAAGAAAGAAAATCTATCTTAAGTCATTGTCTCACTGTATAGGTTGAATGTTTTACTCAGTTGTAGGACTAATTAATAGAAGTTTCTCCACACAGAGGTTCTACAAAACACTGAACAGCAAAAAACTGTAAGGCAGTCTTTTTAACACAGCACTTTTTGGACAACAACTGACTAGTGATCCTGGATGTCTTAATCACCTGTATCTAATTTCAGACATCTTAAAAGTTCCCGAATTTCTAAATATCTTTGCTCAGAAAGCCCTTCATTATTAAAGCACATTGAATCAGTTAGCCAAAACTCAGTCAGATAACTGTGATTAGCTTTGACGTTTCAGCTTAAATACTAAACAATAAACATTTTGCATTCATAGATATTCCAAGGATTCCCAATACTTTAAGTTCATTTAAAATTCCACAAAAAAAAAAACATTAAAAAACTATCATCCATATAGATGTGAAAAATTTATCAGTTCGCCTCAGTTAATGGGTTTGCCCTTTATGCAAATGACTTAAAGTAGGGTACGTGTTTACAACACAATGTATTTGTCAAATAGTACAGCACAAGCCATCCATCATTCCGTTCAGATCCAAAAAACGCAAGTGAGGAGAGAATGGGGAAGCAACAAGATTAAAAAGGCCAAGTCAGACAGTGTTGGAGAATGAGTTCTTTATTTTGTCCTCTCTTCTTTTTATCCACAGGTCATGCCTTCCTAGACACTGAATGTACCATTAAGTATAATCCTGCATAATAAAATCTAAATCCAATCAGCTTCATCTGAACATTACAAAAAATGTATTTTAAATACCAGTATCTCAATACTAACTAGCAAATACTATTAGGAAAATAACACAAAACATTTGTTTTCTGTAGAAGAAAATGAACCTCTCAGCAACATTGTGTTCTACCCCAATTCATTAACAAGATATAATTAATTAAATCTGTATCAGTCCTCCAAATGGACAAAGAAACACTTAAAAATGGTCTGCTGAACTGTAGCCATTAATCTTAGATCACAGGCTGTGAAGAAATGACCTGAATAGGTACTTTCATTAACAAGAATTTTTTACAAGAGATAATCATGATAGTTTTAGTATATGCCAAGCAGGAGATAAAACTAATGAATCTCTTGTGTTTTCACTATTGATTTGTAATTTATATGAGAGAAAGATATTTAAACTAAAGGGAAAATAAATCAAACATTCAAATTGGAGGTTAAAATTTCTTACAGGTCTTTGAGGACTTAATGTTTCTTTGAAAAACATGTTTCTTATGTAAGTCATCAGTATGTGCCCTACAGAAGGCAATAATCTTCAACATGTTATGAAATGATATCTAGATTTACACATTTGTATACACTATGTTGAATTGCTTCTTTTCAGTTAATATAAATGCTTTTATAGTTCTGTAGGTCCAATCTTAAAAACTTTCTAGACAGTTCTTTCACATCAACATCTGTGACAGTCAACTTAGGCTGCACATGCAACAGTGAGTATCCAAGGTCAGTGAGTACTCTTTAAAACTTGTGCCTTCATAAATAGGCCTGTACTAAATACACCTTCAGAAGTGTTGCAAGGCAAGATGCTATGATAAATGAAATAGACTGCAGGTTGGCAGGGGAGAATTCCCCTGTTTTTTTGAAACTTCTGCACTCTAATTTTGAAACTTCTGCACTCTTCTTAATCTAAATTACCATTGAAGATACACCACCCTCAACATCCCTGCAACACTTGAGCTCTCCCTTCTCCAAAACAGAGACCTCCTGCATCTGAACTATTACTCTTCACTGCTATCTAAAAAGACATTTTCCCTGCACCAAGAATGTCTTTTCCTTAAATCTTCAGAAGCCCTCAATAACTTGGTCTGCCAATTTTCTATCTCTTTATCCAACTAAAATGATCTGCCTTCTACCATGTCGTGTTCCACAGAACACTTTTGGAGAAAGAAAGATGTCTCTAAGCACCAGCAGGAGCAGGAAAAATTCTACATTTACTCGACTAAGAAAAACACAGAAGACACTAGTAACTTCAGTGAGCTACTCAAGGGATTCTGTGCATGACCTTTTGTTAGAGTATATCGAGTAAAGTTTTCAGCTTGAAGTGGAAGTACTTCTTTGCAGTGATATGCTTTCAGTGAGCTACTCAAGGGATTCTGTGCATGGCTTTTGTTAGAGTATATCAAGTAAAGTTTTCAGCTTGAAGTGGAAGTACTGCTTTGCAGTGATATGCTGCCACAAAGCCACAAAGTTGCTCTGGTATAGAGTAGATGGGAAGCATATGGCCAGGTTCTGCCAAATTTACTTCTGTCATTTAGCACCAAGCTGTTTCATTTCTCAATTAAACCAAAAGGAATATAACCATAAGAAAGTTTCACTCAGTGTCAGGAAAAAAAAAAAATAAAAAAAATAATAAAAAAAATCCTGTTTTTCAAGAACTGAAAGTCTAAAAATTTAAGTTTTAGCAAATAATCTAAGAATCGTTAAATTATCACACTCAGCTCTTGTGCTTTGACAAGTGCTTTAATATGTGACATTTGATATTTCATATTTTTCTAATGCCATCAGTGTAATGTACAAAGTACACGTGAATCGTCTGATGGGACTAATGTACTGAGCAGAGGGAGTACATCCAGCCAGCTCTCAGGACATTGGTTTGTTTTAGCATAAGCTAATTCACATTGAACTTGAAAGTAATGTTATTCCCCATTGTGTTGCTGCATCACTTATGGGCCTTTATAATGCTTCCACAAGTGAAGGAAGACATCATTAGAATAAAATCTGTGAGCATTTTAAGAGATGATTCTAAGATGATGAATGAAAATTTCCCTGTGGCAAAAAAGTAGTGACAGAGGAAGTATCTTCATGGGCCTTAAGTGGCTGAACAACGCAATGAAGTGAAAGATTTATGCTTCTCACATTTTATAATATTGTTCAGAAACTTGTGGGATTTCGCTACAATTAAACATCAGGCAAAGTCACATATTTAAGCACACTCAACATGTCAAATTCCAAGAGCATTAAAATATAGTGATCTTAAATCTCCTGATATGGATTTCAATGAGAGCTCCAAGTCCTTAGCACTGCTGAAAACACAACCACTTTGATCTGGGTATCCATCTTTTTGTCCAACAGCCTCGATTTCAGTTGGAATTTTTGCCCCATGGTCACAGTCCCATTTATGAGCTGATGTTTTAAATACATTTGCTATGTTGAAAAGAGGTGAGTTCCAGTAGAGATACAGAAATACAGTCACATTAATGGATGGCATCTCTGTACAGAAAGGCAAAGATGGAATGTGATGCATGCTTTTCCGACACACAGAATAATAGGAGGAAATCAGACCTGCCAAAGAAAAGGGTCAGACGCAGAAAATGAGCATGCCTGTTTTGGCTACATTAGAAAGGATAAATAACTTTGAGTGGCCAGAAAATTGTCAAAGGGCAGCCTGAGTGTCCAGAGCTTGTTCTAAACCAATGCTCTCCTACAAACAGTTGCAGGAAGCTGCCACCATTATGGTCCAGTGAGCTACAAACAAAGCATGACATGTTGTTGCCTGCAACGTTACTTAGCCAGTACAGAGAGTCCTGACTCTATTCCTACAGTACACTTTGAATAGCTTTCCACCACATCGTTAGATCAGTACTTTCAAATAGCTTCTCAGTAGCAGGAGATATTTTCTAACTTGGAGAAACAGCCAAAGGACAAGAGAGAAAGTGATCTGACAGTACCTGCTTCCTCAAAATGGTGACTAACAGCGGGTGGACTTGCACCCCACTTCTGCATCTGAATTTGTGCTTCTGTATGGTTTGAGTCCATTTCCTCCACAACACTTGGAAGAGTAGAAGACAAGTATCAATACATTCTCCTGCACGGCTGTTTTCTTACTTGTGAAGCCTGCTGACCCTCTCCAGATTTAAACTAGAGAGAACCAAAAGTTAAGCTAAGTGAATGAAATAAGTTGAGATCCAAACAGAAGCTCATGCCCCAAGCTTACACATCAGTGGTTGATTCTGGTTTTGGTTTTTGACAGAGTCTGCAGAGAGGGTTTGGGTGGATGTGAAGAGCTGCAGCAGCGATTTCAGGAAGAGCTTGTCTGAGCAGTATTTTGCTGCTAAATCTGTAATTGAAGTACAGAAGAAATGTGCTCAGACTGAAAAAGAATAGTTGGCAGGGAGTGTGAAGCAGTGAGCTCAGTATGCAATTGCACAGATCCAAAACACTCCATCTACTCTGTAAACAAGCAGCAAATGTATGGTGTCATTGATCAACAGCCAACATATAAATCACCACTCTGATGCATGTGCCTATCGATTAAATTTATGAAATTCACTACTAAGGTGCAACACGTTCCAGGGAAGAAGCTGATTCTTAGCCAAATTTGCAATGTACTTATAAAGCCTTCTGGATTGGAAATATCATTATTGGAAAATGTGCATATGTATAGTTAGAGCTAATTATGTAGAAGGCATATCATATTTTATTGCACCTACACCATATTTTAGAGAAAACTTTAGACTTCTCACCTTCCACCTTACAGCTGAGAACTGCATACTAGATAAGACTTTTTCTTTATTGATATTACAGACATTTTCTTGCTGAAATATATGAAATACCTTTTTTGCTCTCAATAAACATACTTTTTCAACAACTTTTTTAATCTTCTAGCAAGAATCCCACATTCATAAGGTCTTGCAAGAACCTTGCCGTGAAACAAAACTTTGAGGTCACAAACTCTCAGCATATGTTTCTTCATATACTTTTGGACAACTGTGATCATGTGAGATGTTTTAACAACAGCCAGGGGAGTGATACTGCAGCCTACCATGTGAAAAGTGGTATCTGGAATAAGTTTACAGCAGTTCCAACATAAGCTGCATCAACAGCAATTCCGGTACATAACTGAGAGCTGTGGTTGCCTTTCTTGTCCATGCATACAAGTTAAGTCTCAGAGAACTGCACAGTATTACCAAAAATGTCACTGCCTTGCATTAGTTTAAGCAGCCAAGTCAACGTGGTTTGTGCATGTGCATGATGATTATATCTTACATTTTCCATTTAAGTTATTGAAGTCATGCTTACTAGGGGGAAAAAAAAATACTACGGCTTATTCTGTTCCAGCATGTGAAAACCATGTGAAAACCATGATTGATGACATGGATCCAAGGAATAAGCCTCAATGACATCTGCAGCACAGCTATGAGGTTACTAACAACCACAACCTGTGAATTGAGAAAGAAGCCCTTAAAAATGACTGCTGACAAACAAAATGAAAGAGATTTATGCATTGCCTACTTCAAGAGTGCCCATCCCTCGTGGAGTGAATGGCTTGTCTCATTCATTAAGTTACTGTGACATGAAAATGGTATTGCTTTTTTTTTTTTTTTTTTCTGTCTCCACTGAGTGGATATCAGATACTTCCTTCCAGGGAAAATAATAAACATGAATCATGCGGCCACTGAACTTTCAAAGACTTTAGCCTTTCATTCCCTTAATGTTTCAGGAAAACAGGATATCTTTAGCTCACAACAAAAGGGTTATCAGCTTATCAACAGCAGATTTTAGCAAACCTATTATATGGCTGTAAAGTCAAAGTCACTTTTAAATCCAATTATCTGCATTCTTACTGCCTTTATTCCTGCCAAGTTCTTATGCTAAATCATTGAAGGTTGATATCTCCACTGTTAAATATACTCAAACACTACTCAGTTCACAGTGGCCAAGGTCCTCTCTCAAGTGTGTTGTCATAAAATGTCAGGAATAGACTACAAGACCCACGACTGCATATAGGCAAGGATACAAAGGTTGTCACTGTATCACACAGTAAAAAGAAATATATTAAGGACAGAAAAGGCACAGTGGGTCAAATATTTAAAAAGGAAGAAGCCTGGTTCACAGGCAAGGTTATCCTCAGACCTACACAGGCCGTGTAACTGAGAGACCTGTATTGACAGAGCCTCTTACAGTCACCCTTAACACTGACACTATGACCTCCTATTTTAATCTGACGGATAACCATACAGCTGTATAAGCTAAGCTGGAAATAGATATGCTTCTTACAAAAGTCAGGTCTTCTCTAGTAATATCTCACTACCTAGTGAAGAAGAAAGGAAGACAATTGCTGAATCTGCATATCTAGCAATTCCTGAGAGATCTACAGTTGACACTAAATGAAAAGGACTTTGTCTACCTCTGAAGACCTTTGGCGTCTAAGATCTTGGGCTGAGACAGAAGCTGTATGAAAGGAATAACAGTTAATACAAAAGTGCTGTGTTGCTAATTTATGTCAAGACAGCAACCTCCAAAACTACAGAAACGCTATGGATCTCAAGAGTGGCTGAGGGACTCTTGTTAGTCTCAGTTAATATGCGATTCTGTCAAGTCAGTCTAGCTATCTATTTGGGGATTTTACACTGCCACTTATCTGTGTAGCAGTGTGCACCTGCACTGCTCTCTAGCATACTCTGTGTTATACTGTTGAAGTGTTTGCTTGCTTTAGCAGAATCTATGTGCTGGGACAGAATATAAGGGGGAAATGCCTTGATACACATATCTAATCTACAGAAGTTTATGTGGATTACAAGTATTGGTGTCACTTTCATTTCTGATGTTTAGGCAACATCATTTTCTCTCTAAAGATCATTTAGAGGGCATTTGGAAGTCAGATAGACTGCTTAGTTGTTAGTCATCATCAAAGAGACATCAAAGGGTTACAGCGAAAGTTCAAACACTTATCTAACCTGGTCACAGAAAAAGAAATCTCAAGCTGCAAATAAATCATAAAATAATTAAATAATTGAATTTCAACATACTTCCAAATGAGAAAGCTTGTGTATGGGAAATGTGAAAAAGGGGTTAAACATAAATTGGCAAGCAGCTGAAAGATAATGGATTCCACAGTGGAACGATGAGGAAATTAGTATATCTTGCATACCATGTGATAAAGATGGATCCCACCCTGGGCTTTATTATCAGAGTCTTCTTGTTGATGTAGACTGATTTTGGTTTATACTGGAGAGTTTCCTTTTAGAGCCAAAGCCAATTAAATGTGACTGTCTATACTTAAAGTGATGAATGGACAACGTTAATGTTATACATTACTCAGAAGCCCATTACTTCATTCATTCTGTGGGCCAGGATGGAGTTGTTACAGGTCCAAGTATTTTCATAATAAATACATATAGTCTTCATCAGCAGCCATTGTACTGTAGTTTCATAAATATTCTGCACAACAAAAAATTGTAATGAAGTTAAGTAATATAGAGAAATTGTGCTCTAGTCCACTAACCAAATTTCCCCCACAAACTGATCACTCAGAATAAAACAGAATTAAATGAGTAACTGATCAGCCTGAACAAGTTCAGTGTTCTACTTTGCATGTTGTTAAATCAACACATGCCTACTGCAGAATTCAAAAGCTACTAGGCACTTTCCTTCCTTGTCTCCATGCATTTTGCAGTGCCATCTGACAATACCACTGCTCCCATATTGCTCATTGTCCCCCATCAGTGGGAGACTGACAAATCCACAGATCTGTGAGCAGGAAGCAAAACACATCTTAATCCCCCACAGATAAAAGTCAGATGGGCTGGTGCTAGCCACCTTCATGGACTTTTGAAACTAATGCAGATTTTTCTGTGAGCCAACCAGGCTCTGATCACACCCTGTGCTCCTAGAGCAGTACCTTCCAGTAGAACAAAGGCAGGAAGCAGACAGAGTGGAAGGAGGAGGAAAAGGGAGGTAACAACTTCAGTAGACACCCCACTTTGCACAGGGAACATCTGCCCATAGAGACTGCCTACTTTGACACCATCACCAATTGTTGCATCTCTCTATTTCCATGTTTTGCTAAAACATCATTTATTGTTAAAACAATATAGACGTGTTACTTTCAGATGACAACTGATTAACCTGCCCAGGCTTTTTCAACTCTAAATGTTAACAAGTCTATAATAAAGTTAACATTTAGCCTATGAAGCATCTGAAGGAGCTCTTTGGATCTTCTAAATTCTTTATTTACTGGCTCAGAAATCATGTCCATTTTGAAAATCATCCTAATTTACACATTACAGTCAGGGAAGTAATAGTAATTGTAGTAGCAATAGTGAAAGCAGTAGCAATAGCAAGAGCAGTAGTAATAGAAACAGACATAGTGATAGCCATAGTTGTAGTTAGTCATAGTTACAAAATAGTTACAAAAATAATTATAAAATATAAAGCTATACAACATACATATATATTGTGTAAAGGCAGATATTGGTTTGGGGTTTTTTTTAGCTTTTTTATTTTGTAATTTACTCGCAAATGTCTATGTTATTTCTATTCTGATCTTAACAGAAAAAAAAAGGCACCAGATACTAAAACATATTTCACTGCTGAAATCACATAGAGCTCCTAAAATAAAGTTTTAAATTACTGTTCTTACACTGGTTTCCATACAAATTCCCAATAGTAAGGTAGTAACTTTCTCCTCTCCACTAGCCAGCATTAGCTTATGTATAGAAAGAACAAGAGCACATTTTTCAGTTGAATAATTATATCCTATTCATTTGTATCCATTTTCATTAACAGGACACAGAAGACCTCAGCAAAAAAAATGGGTTTCCTGAATTACCATTAAATCTTCTGGCAGATACTACTCCCCATCTAAAAGATAAATTATTTTAATTTTAGACGAGACAATAAGGAAAAGGAGATCAGGATGGTTTAAAATACCTAATTTTAAAAAAATTAATTTTTAATAAAGTTAAAGAGAAGTCTGAAGTTGTAGTTAGTTGGCCCAGTCAGACTTATCTTTCATTCACTAACCACAGATTTACTAGAGGTGCTGACAAATCTGCAGACTTCTCATCCTGTTAGTCAAGCCCAGTGCAGTTAATCCTAGTTACGCAATCTGGACATGGACTCCATTCATCAGTCCCTCATCTGTCTTAAAGTGAGTGCATCATAGGACCGTGTGGACTGGGAAGGACCTCAGAAGGTCTCTAGTCCCACACCTTCCTCAAAGCAAGGTCAGCTCTGGGATTAGAGCTGGTTGTTCAGTCAGGTTGTGAAGCCCTCCAAGGATGGAAATGGCAATACCTCCCTTGACAGCCTTTTCCAATTCTTGGCTGTCCTTAAGATGAAAAACCTTTGCATTACATGTGTCTGAACTTCTCTTGATTCAACTTACACCCACTATACTTTGTCTTCCCATCATGCATGACTGTGAACAGCCTGGTGCCATTTCATTCATACCCTCCTGGTAGAGACTAGGAGGCTGCTCTTAGCTTCCCCACCATAGCTTACCCTTCTCCAGGATAATTGAGCCCATTGTCCCCTGCTTCTTCTCACAGGGCAAGCACTCCAGATCCTGCCATCTTGGTGTCTCTCTGCTGAGCTTTCTCCAGTTTGCCCATGTCTCCCTTATACTGAGGGGCCCAAAACCATATGCAGCACCCTAGATATGGTCTCCCCGCCCTCACTCTGCTGGGTGCATTCC
>NW_010290271.1:0-30940 GCF_000700745.2 Antrostomus carolinensis | reverse complement strand
TGAGGATGGCTGTTCCTGCTGCAGGGAGCTGCTCCTTTGCCAGGCCGTGAGGGCTCTGCCCATAGGCTTTCCTGCAGCTCACTTTGAAGACTGATACCCACAGTAACTCCCAACCAGCCTGCTCAGCTGAAGAGCAGAGCACCGTAATACATCTCAGTATGAGGATGGGTGTTCCTGCTGCAGGGAGCTGCTTCTTTGCCAGGCCGTGAGGGCTCTGCCCACAGGCTTTCCTGCAGCCCACTTTGGAGACTGATACCCACAGTAACTCCAAACCAGCCTGCTCAGCTGAAGAGCAGAGCACTGTGTGAGCTAATTTTCTTTGTGAAGAAAGTTGCTAAGAAGCAGGAGAAATTAACCAGAATGGCTTTCTATGCTGTTGCAGTCAGAAGATTTCTGGTACCTACAATAGCTTGCTTAGAGTTAATTGGACAATATAGCATGACATAATTGGCAGTGTGGTCATCTCTTTTCATGAGGAAAGAAAGGAAGCTGCAACTGTCATAGCTGTAGCTGTGGCAGTCTGAAGCCACTAAACAGCAGGCTTAAAACTCACTAAAAATTTTGTTTGCTCTGAATTATAAATATCTCCTTTTTTTTCTCAAAAATATATGTAAAATCCTATAAAGGATATAAAGTAAAAACTGTACATCTGTCAGGCTGAAATGCAAAATGAGAAGCCAGGCAGTCAATTTTTTAAGACTCCTTTAAGAAAGTAAGCATTACAATATTGAAAAATGGTTCCTTATAAAGTCAGCTTTATTGGGGAAAGGAAGGATGACAGGGGAAAGAAGAGTATATGCTCCAGAGATATGAAACAGTTGGATGGAACAGAAAGATCATCTTGACAGTAAATATGCAGAGCAGATTCTCAAATATCTTTCTCATATGCACTGCATTTTATTTGAAAGAATTTATGAGAGGCATTGCCTGTGTCATTATCTAGCAGGCATACTGGTTGGTATGGTACATTAATGTTAAGTCATTTAGTGGATGTTTGCTTGAAGATAAGGCAACTTTGAATTTAGCACTGTAAAATCAATCAGGTCTTATGGAGCCCCTCTAAGTTGTTCACATATCTGAAGAACTGTCAGTCTGGGCCAGAAAGGTCAGTTTGGGCTGTTATCCTGCTTCTCACCACATCTATTGGTAGATATTTAGAGGAAGATTGCAAGACAGAGATTCTTTCCTGGAAATACCTTCTGAATTTCTTATTTGCAGGGATTTAGAACCATTCTGAGCTGGATACCTCATCCAGACCATAGTGTTTAATTATCACAGTTTTGTATTCCTAAACCTAGGTAAACCATGTCATCACAGGATGCATTTTAGTTTTTTTTCTCTCTCATGCTTCTCTGCCTTGCCCAGTATTTTACAAGCATTCTAAACACTTTTTTAACATAATTAATAAAAGAGAAAATAATGTTTAAATATGTTTAAAGTATGAGTAAATATGTTTAAATGTGGTCTCGTTTGGTGGTAAATCTAGAGCAGTAAAATGCTGCATCAGTGAATGTCTTCCCAATTTAGGGATTGTGGCAGAGTCCCATCTCTCACACTCTGACTACCGTAGCCTCTGCCTATTCGTTCAGACATTGCCTTTGGCACCAGGATTTGATGCTAAATAAGTATTTTAGCAGATGTAAAGAATACTGTTTTTCTGAAAGATTCAAAGGAGCTTGTCTTTTCTTTGGAATCCTGTCAAAATTGGTTTGGCTAACTTCAGAGGTACTCCACCCATCTCTGTTTAAAGTTGAGTCTGATAATTTCTATCTCAGTAAATAAAGTGAAATCATCAATCATCCCATTAGGTCATGCAGGACAGTAAGGTCTAAAATGATAAGCAACCAGTCACCCAGTCTACTGCTATATAAGTACGTCTGTTAGTGGGGAGTTGGATAAAGCCACTCCAGGCTTCCCACTATTTCTGACTCTGCCTTGTACAATACACAAAAAAAAAGGTGGAGTCTTGAAACATAGAATGAAGTTGTTAAATGGGCATCCCATATAGGCAGTTATAGTTTGTGCTATAAAGACAATTGCAGACAACTACCCAGGCAGCTAAATAGTGTATCCATTATGCTGCATGTGGTGGGCAGAACTGACCTCTTTTTGGTCATACCTCAAGTTAAGAAATTAATAAGCAAGGAACAGCAAACTAGGTGATATGAGGCATACAGTACCTGTCCAGGACTGGAAAGGAAATCTCATGGAAATCAGAACCATATTACAGTGATAAAAAAGTCAGTCAGGGTTTCATGCAAGAGCTATCCCAGTGATGCTTAGGCTCTAAGTAGCTCTCAGCCACAATACCTAGCTCACTTTCTGGGGAAAGATCAGCCACCTCAAGGTGCTTGGGCAAACAGGGTGTCTTCACTAGGCATATTCTGAGATCTTACAGACACCATGTTATAGGAAACCTGTACAGTCATTGTATCTGTACATCCTGGAAAGAGGAGCAGAGGAGATGCTGCTGAGGATCTACATGGAAAGTGAGAGTAAAGAGAAAGCAACAATGACCTCTCCTGTCAGGCTCAACCAAAATCAGTACCAACCATCAGTTGTTTCAGTGAAAAAAAGATAAAGTGTAAATACCCTTCTGTGCTTGGCCACTCTCCCGCCAGAGAACATGGCCCCAGAAGCTGGTGCAAAGCAGGGTTTTGACAGCATACAGAAAGGATGGAAACTGGGTGGGGACTCCTGAACAGCCACAATGTTTCTTACCCTGAGCCTGGGTTAGCCCAGCTACCTCAGCCTTTCCTCTTGACTGCCCCCACAGCAATGGTATCTACCCTGTTTAAGTACCTTTCAGTGGGGTTATTAATTCCCAAAAGCTTGGCATCCAATCTCTCATCACTAGCCACTACATGTTCCTTTGTCTGTTCTTTGTCACCTTCTGCCTGACACTCATTCCAAAGAAGTGTGCTGAAATCAATTCCATCTCATGTCCCAGACTGGCCAGACAATCTGGGACAGGTTTGTTTTCATGTGAAGAAAGTCTCCAGCAATCACTATCCACTCTATATGCTCCTCTCCTTCCCCTCTTGCTCACTTGCACACATTTGGTGACGTACCTGGCAGCTTTCCCAACAGTTTTAAACTTGTGAATTATTGATTGGGCTTTGGCTGAGGCTTGTAAGCCACCCTTCCAACAACTTTTGTATTATGTGTATGTCAGTGAGCATATGTTTTAGCAACCTGAAGCTTATCGTGGCACGAGTTGTCCCCAAATACAGTAGAGTCCTTTCTTACAAAAAATTCCCCGAATAAATTCTCTACTTTCCTGTGCCCATCAGCTCTCCAGCACAGTCTTATTCCTTGAGCTACAGCTTACTGGAGAAAATATCATAGCTCTGAAACTATAAATTTACTATACATGTAAATATATATAGCATACTGTATATAAATACATAAATATCTCAGTGACAAAATTAAGGAAGGCTGATAATGGAGGCTAAATCCTTACCAAATTCTTCTTGATGGACATTTTATACACATACTGACCTCCTTCAACCACACAGCAGCAACTCCTCCTGGGTTGCTTTTCATGGAAGCACATGGTTCAAAGAGCAAAAATTCATCATCATCCCCGTTGGCAGTCAAGGAGTATATTGGTCATCTTGGTCACATAATTTTGACTGGGATGAGGGAAGAGGAAGACTAATATTCTACACCATTTTTCTCAAAATGATATTTCATTCTGAAGTTCACTTAAATGTTTACTTTTGGTTTTACTGATTTAAATCTGGTAAAAAGGAAATTTTTTTCCTGTTTTCCTGTTGTCTTTTCACCCAAAGTTTTGAAACAGTTTTTTTTTGTGAGACACCCCTCCAGACAGGCAGTCTGGATAGCACATCAGAACACTTCTGAGATGCCTCACTCATAAAGTGACGTATTAGCTGTGTTGTCACATAGCAGTGAACAGGAGATCTACTATTAGAAGTAGCATAATCCTCTAATACCTCAAGGTCCAAAAGGTGTCCAATCACTATGAACTTTCAGGCAGTTGTTCAGTTTTGTTTCATCAGAAATTACTTCATGCTGTTGCAATCTCTCATCAGGAAATGATCTCCACAGATACAGTATCCAGCAGGTAGCTAATACAGAATGGGTGAATGATCTTCTGTGTTATCATTCATGTTATCATTGTTATACAGGAGACATGTTTTTCTCCATTCACACTGCTGTAACCTGTAAAACATTCAGGACTACATTTTGAATCCTTCGCTTTGCTGGTAAAATGTAAACCGTTTTTCTTTCCCGTGTATGTACACATGGCTATTTATTACTGCTTTATTACTGTGCCCATCAGCAACAAAATTCTTGCTGTTTCATCAGCAAGAAAGTCTAAAACAATTTATAGATCCTCTATGAGAAATGTGAATTATGCAGTCAATAGAGCCTTCAGCTATTTGCACCAGTAGCTTTTTCCCAACCAGTCTCTGGGATGATTATCTACACTTTCATTACCCCAAGATGACATTAATGCCACTCAGTGGTGACTGGTCTGCCTGATAAAGCTAAGCATAAACCCACACTGACACAGAATATGACTGGCAGTTTTCAGAAGAAAAGCAAAAGCCAGGAACACATATCACCTCCCTAGAAAGAGCTGTATTTGGCTGCCAGTTTAATATATGAATTTTAGAATTGTTCTGTTTGATATGCTGCATAGAGTTTTACCTGATCACATTATAGCCTATACCTCTTTCTCCTTATGTTCCTGAATGTCTGCAATAGTCATCTGTCAAATCACAGGAGCTGGTGTCCATTTATACAGTAAAAATTGTACATTGTCAATGAGTAGCAAGCAACACTTCCAAGAAAAATGCCTTCATAAGGGAGTGGAGGAAGAAGGGCAGGACATAGAACGAGGACATTACCTCAAACCTAGGATGCAGTGTGGCAGGTAACTGTTGTTCTCCCACAACATCCCATGCCTCACAAGAAGCAGAATTCTGAAGTAAAAATGCTTTTTCATATTGCACTGAGTATGGTAAACATTAATGTAAGCAGCAGATCCATTTGGGTTGTAAGGAGAAGTTGGAGAGCTGAATGTGAAACTGATGCAGTCAACATAGTAGCTGGTAGCTTAGTTCAATTTATTCAGTTCTCTACCTCAGTTTGATCCTACCTCTTTTCACTACTGGTGTGCCACAGATTTGTGTACTGACAGACTTAGTTGCATTCTAGAAATTGTCATGAAAATTTAGGCTTCAGGAACTGGTTGCAATTTGGATTTTGACACCAAATTGGGGTGGCATTTTTTCAGTGAATGTAGAAATAATCAATCATACATGTTTCAAACTGAGGCTGTGATCCAAACCAGGAGAAACTGTTAGCTTGGACAATTTGAAGAGGCAAGATTTCCTGAAACAAGAAAAAAACCCTGCACATTGGTAGAAATGTTTTGCTTCAAAATTGCCATAACTTTTTGACATTTCCAAATGTAAAATAGTGAGCTCTTTTGAAATAACATTTTTACTCTATGTATTGATATACAGCTTTTGAAAAGGAGCTTAGAAAGATCAAAAATTATCCAAATGAAAATGAAATATTTTCTCTCCAATTCCAAATTAATTATTTAAATGTTTTTGGTTCTTTCATTTTCTTAAATTTCCAATAATCCTAAAAACCTTGCCCTCTCCTTTTACCCTCTTCTTTAGAGTTAGCAAATTAATCATCAAATTCATTTCTTGTCCAGACCAACTTGGCACCATAAAGACATTCAAGGTAATAGAGCACTGGCCTAAACTTTTGGTGATAATAAAAGTGAAATGACTATGAAATACTGGCATTATCTTCGGTTTGCCACAGGAGATGAAGGGCCATTCACTCAGAACCACTGTTATAAGCCATCTGCCAATTCAAGCTACTGTATTGTATGGTCTACACCCCTCCCCCATACAATTTGCTCACTTAATTTGAAATCCTGTGATCCTTTGCAATTCCATTCCTCCTTTCTATTACTTGACTTGTTCATTTTCTTGAGTAGCCACCTGAAATTGCACATGGACTACCCACATACATTTAACAGGTTATTTTTTGCTTTCTTTTCCCTTTTATGCAATCTTTGCTATTGTTTGAAATAATTCTAATTTAAAACTTTTTGTTTCCTCACACTGTTTCCTTAATCCTAGCCTCTCCTTATCTGGGTGTCTAATTATTTATTTCTTGTTTTGCTTCATATTAAAATTCCCTGAACTGTCTTTCTTTCAAATAATAAAAAAAAGTCAAATTTGCTAATCTTGTGCCCAGTTTCCCTTAATGGCAGATAATTCTTTTACCTGCTTTGTGCCATCTGTTGCTGCCTATTTTCAAGCAAAATTAAAGTAGCACTCTGGCTGCTTCATCACAGACAGATCACTAAAGACAGCTGCTCAGTGAGCAGCAGTGGTCAGAAAAGCAAATGAGATGTGAGGCTGCAGTAGGGAGGGTCTATGGAATAATACGGTCTTGATTTCTGGACGTGCCAAGCATTTTTTGCTCACACTGGACTTTGCCAAGAGGAGCAGGGCTTTGGCACCTCTGTAAAGCAGCCAGCTGATGGAATACTCTTCTGTGGACCACCAGGTGCAGCTGTGGCCAGCTCCAACTGGGCAGAGACAGGATCCAGGCATCCTCAGGAGGTAAGAAACACCCCCACCTCAAGTGTCCTGTCCCTGTGCGTACAAGATGTCCACAGGCTGCTTCAGGTGACTGTTTTGAGAACTGACACCTTCATAAGCAAAACAGGAACACAGAAGTGTCCATAGCAAGATGCAGAAAAAAGTTATTGTTCCCATAGAGACTAAATGGACACTTCTCGCCCAGGAGAGAGGAATTGGTGCTGGCCTACACCTTCTTCTAGATAAATCTTATCTCTAAGCTGAAGTCTCCCAGTGTCATAAGAGCTGTCACTTTTCCCACAGTGGGACTATTCATATTCCAGCTTCCCATAAACAGTTCTGCAGCCACTCACAACTCACTTCCAAGTTTTGATCTCATGTACTCCAGTTCTTCTGTCCTGCCTAGAGTCTGGAAGTTATTGTCTAAAGCTAAATTTAATGGCTGCTGTCAGCACATTTCAAGATGCAGTAGTTTAAAATAAGACAAATTTCCCTTAATGTTTAATTCACCTGGCTGGCATGTGTCAAGGGAAGCATGTCATGTTTACATATGGCTTTTTGTTATAAAGCATTATAACATGATACAGTCATAAGTTAGCTCCTAGTCTAAAAGGAGCCTGAAGTGAGGTAAAATAAATCTCTGTTTTTTAAAAAAGCATGGTGACAATATTTCCACAAAGATAAGGGGCAAGACTCTGGTCTTAAAAAGATACTATTTTAATATTTTGTCTTGCTTACTAGAAGCAGATATTCTATTGTTTAAGGCAATAAGAACAATAATAAGAAGTACTAATACCCTGCAGCACTGGCCCTGAAAGCCTCGCTAATCATACATACCAAAGGCAAACTGGTTTGCTTAGCTTGGTTTTGTTGGGGTTTTTTTTCTTTGTAAAAAAGGCAGTAATTTCAGTATTGCAAATACTGAAATATTCTAAATATAATTAGTCATTTAGACCCAGTTATGTCAAATAATTTCTTGAGTTTCTTTAAATGGTTGGGAGCAGGAGAACACAAGGCTCAAACCAGGGATTGTGGTGACTCTGAAAGGGAGGTGTTACTTAGGGTCTCCATCTGCACCGTCTCAAACAGAAACACACACCTTCCCAAACTCCTGTGCAGACTATTAAAACACTTTCTGAGGGAATGGCAGAATAAATTGGCACTAACTACCAGGTTCTTTCCTAGAGCAGATAGTCAGGTAGGGCCAAAGAAAGGGCAGGCTGAGGGTTATGAAGCTCAGTCAGGAGTGAGAAAGCCAAGTGTCTTGTAATTTGAATTAGCAGTTAATTGCTGCCCACTTGTGGCAAAATGGCAGGGGCTTGGTTGGGCTGCTGGGAAAAAAACCTGCAGGCACACAGCAGATACTCAGCTGCAACTGCACCAGGTCTCTAAGATTTGATGGCTACATGATGGTTTCCCTCCTCTTCTGTCAGGTAAGATGTCATCACCAGAGTGCTGAGAAAGCTGGTTAGTTGGAAGATGTCATGCTGTGTAAAACATGCTTCTGCTGCAAAGCTTGAAACAGTTAAACACTTTGTGGAGCATCAGCACGTAACAATGTAAATGTAACCCTGCAGTACAGAGTGGTTTACAGCAAAGAATCCCCACAAAATGTTACTATGAAAATCCTGCTACACAGCTATATTTTTATCTCTTATTTACAATGTAAAATTGAATACAGATTTTAAGTGAAATAAGCTAATTGTATGCTAATGAATAACGTGCTAAGAAATACTGTTTCCAAAATAGTGGGTCCATATTTCTTCCAGCCATCACATAGGGATGAATGTGTATGAGTGATCTATCCCCTTGTATATGACTAAACCTAAAGCAATTTTTTCAGCTTAACATTACAGTAGTCCTTTGGGATAGTAGTACTAGCTGCTCCCTGCAAATCAGCATGCTGAAAGCTCTAAGAGTTAGGCTTGTGAAATATCAAAAAAATTCACAGCCTGAAATGTTTAACAGTTTAACAGAAATGAGCAGCAATTGCAGACTGATTTGTTGTTTTAAAGCTTGCTTCATGTGATCCTGCTATTCACAGTACAGTACATCAAGGACCTTTCAGTTAAGAGACTTGCAGAAGCTAGAGACTGGAAAAATTCAAGGGCAAGGGCAAGATCAGTGAGGGGAGGGGTATGGCATTATATCATTCCCTGAAATATTACATCATGCGTAGCCCAGCTCAGCAAGGGCAGCTTTGCCAGAGTAGCTGCTGTGACTTTCATTCTTAAATAGACATTTCAGTGCACTTTACAAGCAGTGTGTTAGATCTTGTTATTTTCTTCCTCATTTTACAATAGGGAAGCTAAGGCACAAAATTATTAGGAAGCTTATTTTCAAAGGCATTGAACACACCTGCTTCAGCTAAAGTTAATGGGACCTCCACAAATCAGACTGTAAATGGTAAGCCTGAAGTCATAACTGCCTGCTGTATTGGCAGTGAGAAGAGAAGCCAGAGCTCTCGTCCCTTAATTTTTGCTTTAACCAGCAGTTTTCACCCTTGTAATGATGGCTTTTTTTATTTTGCTGGAAAAACTGAAACATTTGGCTTGTGACATCATGTTAATAAATGATTCGGGTCTTCTTTGATCACACCCCTAGCTCTCCTTTGGTAGGAAAAGGGAAACATTCTTCACAACAGTACTTCCAAGAGATGTGCTTGTAGAGCAGACATTTATTAGGGACAGTCCCTAAAATTGTTAACCAGATAACATTACATTGTGCTCCCATTATATCTGCCTCATCTACTTTTTTGTCTTGTCTGTCAGCAATTAACAGGTAAGCCAAGTGTATTTTCTCCAATTCAATTCACATTAAAATAAGTCTTTAAAAATTCAGAGGGAGCATGCAAGGTGTTCATATATTACAGTGATACATGTGGTACAAATTAATCAGAAAATTACTTTGCAGCTATGGGGCCAGCCCTAGCCCCTACCATTGATACAAACTCCTCTATCTGAGAAGTTTGACTGGAAAAAGTGAGGATTTGCAAAGTCTCTGTGGCATGAACTACCCATGCAGAACTTCTATTGATTTTGATGTAACAGAAAGAAAGAACTAGCTGCAGGAGTGTAAGGTAAAAGTCAGTCATAAAGAGACTGACACTTAGGGAACATATAAATTAGTTAAAGAACTCTAAGTCAAAATAAGGATGAAAAATAATGGAATAGAATATCAGATAGTCAATATTCAGTAGGAATCACTGCAGCGGGAGCATTCGCATGAGCTAGCATTTTATAACAACACAAGCTTGAATATCTGAAAATAATGAGCCATAATAATTGATCCCAGCTGTAATGAAAACATCACTTATTATTTCTGTTCCAGTCCTATTTGGCACTGATCTTGATTTGGGAGTGATAAAAAAAAGCTTTAACATTAAATAGAAAGTGCTGAACAACTGATGAGCTACAGACAATGCAACATCCATGGCTTCTGTATTTGAATTTGGTCTGATTGTGTTTTCAAAGCTCATTGCTGTACATGAGTCTGAAACTTGAGGACTTGAATCAGGACTTGAGAATGAAGTGGAATGCAGTGGGAGAGGGGAAGAATCTAGTCCTTGCCAATGAAAAAAGCTATTGCCAGATTTCAGCTGGAAGAGAATCAGAATGACGATGCCAGACTGAGGAAGATGAAGAGCCACAACTAATCTTCTGTGGAATATTTCTGATCTGCTAAAGGAAAGTTAAGGAGTCTAGTACAGACTTCACAGGAGTGAAGTACTGCAATAGTATATAAGAAATAAAATATTAACTATTTTTTCTCTTTTCTGGAAGGATCTAACTGTCCAGGTATAGAGACAGAAATTATACTAATTTGGGTGCAAATTTACCTGGAGATAATAGCATGAGGTATTTTTTCTGTCAAAGCTGAAAAAAGTTGGAGTTGGCTTTGGCAAATAATGAGGACACTGTAGAAAGACTTACTATAGAAAATTAACTCAGGCAGAGTGCTCTGGAATTAATTTGGTCTAAACAAAATAAAATAATAAAAGTAAATCTGTATTTGAGATTCTTTAGTTCAAAAGAGGAAACTTTGACAAAAGAAGAGAAATGTAAATTTAACTGGGTGAGAAACTTTGGGAGTTGATTGGAGACAGAACCTGGAATTTTATTAGGGTAAATACTTTTATAAAAATCTGTCCAAAACTTGAATCCAGAACAAGTGAAAACGTAGAGAACAGTTCCAGACTTGTGCACATCAAAAGGATGTAAATAGGAACAGAAAGAATAAACCTGGGGAAAAAACAAACAAACAAACAAACAAAGAAAAACCAAACCAACCAAACAAAAAAGAGTGCTAAATATTGGAAAATAGGAAACAGGGACATAAAGTGAGAATTTCCAGAAGGCCAGGTGAGTCATAGACATGGTAAAGGGTAATAAAACAGCAAAGTAATGCACCCTTGAAGAAAAAGTAAGTGCAGTGCCCCAAACACTCTACTTAGGCAGAGTATTTCTAGTAGAGAGATATGGAAGTGATTAAAATATTTCACTAGAAACTGGCAAAACCTTATCCAAAATTTTGCACAAATCTCTGGTTCCTAGCACAAACCAGTTTCACACCAGGTAAGCAAAGATAAAGTTGATGGGATGATCTTCTGAGAAAAGGTTAAGCAAGCTGGACTAGTTTAGTAATCCAAAGGTTGAGTGAGGACCCAAGAGCATGTGAGTTTATGCGAAGAGCAAACTAGAATAATAAAATAAAAGGACAAGACTTGTCGAAGGGATAAACACTGCCCATAAATATATTTACATTGGAAATGTGGAGACGGTTTCCAGTCATAAGCAGAAAAGTGAGAACAGCTTCCCTTTAGGAGTACTGAGTATAAAAGCTGATATTTATGACAGTGATTGTTTCACTTCTAATGTCAAGAAGTGAAAATCATAGCATAAGATGAAGAAATGTCCTCTAGCTTCTCTGTTCCTGAATTTCTTGATGTTCCTGATACTGTATAGTTTGACTGTGATTCTACTTTGCACCTTTCTTTTGTCACTCACTTATTCAACATGGGACAAGCTGAGAAAAAGACCTGCCACTTTAATATACTGCATAACTAGACTATAAATATATTTATTTGACATAGTAAGGCCAAGAACTTCTCAAGGGTCAGAACAATAGGCATTTATGAAGATAATGAGCACAGTCAGTGCTGCTGTACAGAAACAAGGGAGGGGGGAAAGCAATATGAAAAAAGGAATTTGAAAAAAACAAGTAGCTTGAATACCAACCTTCTTGCTGAGGTTCACAAGCCAGCTACTAATTGCTCATTATGCCAAGTTAGTTCATCATTATCCAGCATTTCTTGCATCTTCTTCAGCAGCAGCTAGCCCTACTCAGTTTCCAGCAAAAGAGTACCAGTTTTAGACGATTCAGTGAAGTGACTTGGTAGAGCACATTTTGTGCAGTTTCTCCATCATCTTTGTTTAGAAGGAGAAGAGCTGAGACTCTTTTGTGCATCAGCTGAATAATTACAGAACTGTAAGGGACTCTGGTAGTTCTGGCAATGGGTACTGAAGGCAATGGAGAAATAGTGGCAAACAACTAAAACTGAAGCCTGATTTTCCAAGGGGTTTGTTGTGGGTTTCTTTTTTTTTTTTTTTTTGTCATCATTGGCACATGCAGGGATGAAGATCTCACTCTCTTACTGTGATACAAAAGGCTTAAGCTCCCATGGTGCACAGGTGTCATTATTAGTAGCTGTACAAGACATAAAGCAGTGGAGAATGAGAGCGTTACAGCTTCAGGTGAAAAATGCATCTGTCTGCAGAGAGAAACAAGGAAAATCAACCATGAGCATCGTTTCCTCCACCCCCCACCCCACGCACACTTCTGGAATTGCAACAGAAGCCACAAACTATGAGACAAAGTTAATTACTTGCTGAACTGAATAGAATAAGGGTAACCTTAACTCAACACTCATGACCAAGAAGCTCATAAATAATACACAAAGTAATTCAGAATGGTAGAAGTATAGAAAAAAATTGAAAGAATGTCAGTGTAAGTGGCTTCTGCAATAGCCAGGACTTCTTTGTGTTTTAACATCTTAAACTTCAAAATGGATCTCTACCTTAGTTTTAATACATTTTTCTCCACTTGAATTCAAGTCACAAGCTTTCCCTTGACTTGGCAATGTACTCAAGAAAGATACCATATAATGCTTAACAGAGATACTAAGAGCACACATTTCTTATTAAAAATAAAACACAAATCCATTTAAAGGTAAATTTTACAGAAGACATTCATTTAAGTCAAACTGAAAACAACAACAAAAATCTATTGACAAAGTGGTCTAAGATAATTTTCAGATTAAATACTGTATGTTGAATAATACTGAACTGAAGTTAGAAGTACAAAAGACTGCAGTAAGTTATGGGCTCATCTTCTACTCACTAAAAAATAGATAAATCCCAGCCTGGAAATGATAACTAATTCTAAATAATATCCTTTCTGTGTGTGCAGTGAAACAATTTATTATTCATATAAAATGGTAGGAGAAAAACCTGTCACTCATGCTGTCTGTGTGAGAGCAAAATATCTGCTCATAGATAATACGAGGCATAGTGATTAACAAATCACACAGAAACTTAGAGAAGCCCAAATTTAAAACACCTGTGAACACGACTTCAAAGGCCAATATAATTGTTTTTGACATACCAGAGTACACTGGGAGATATTCAGGTGAGTGCACCTACTGGGACTCCACAAATGTTAAATATTTCCATAAGCCATATTTTTATGGGGGAACTGTCATATGCCTCAATCTCCCCACTCTTTAACATAGCTTAGACAGATCTGTGGCTTAAGCAAAAGCTTTAATGTATTTTAGTTGTCTTTAATGAGACAAGAATTCTTGGTGACATTTTTTTTCTTCTTCTATAAATACCTACATCCCTTTTTTCCAAACCTACTGAGCCAGAAAAAAGTTCGAATATGTTTCATTCTGTTCTCTTCTTCCCTTTAACTGCTGTGTTGCTGATGGCTCATGCAACCTCAGCCCCACTGATGACCCTCGTATCTAAGAAAAGATCTAGTTCCTTCTTTCTTCCCTGAGATGAGAGTGTCACTACTTTTTGAAATATAAAACAGGAGGGAATCATATGGTGATTGTTGTGGACCATGAAAATATACTACAAAGACTGCTTCTGAGAGGTGCTTGGGAGCTGTTGTCTTAAATTACTACTTTTACATGCCAAAGACAGTAAAGTATACATTGAAAGAAACTTCAAAACATTGGTTTGTTCTGCACAGGAAAAAAAACCAAACAAACAAAACAAAAAAAACAAACACTGAAACATTCATCTAAAAATACTATTACTAAATGTCTTGATTTATTTGGAAATGGCATTCTTTGAGGGGTAACTTTTTCTATTATGTTTGGCAAAAAGAAAAGGTGCAGATTCCCAACAGCTTGATTTTTCCTTTTGGCAAAAAGAATTTCTGCTGAAAATTACTTAACCCAGCCCTGATAGCTATTGCAATGAGAATTAAAGATGCAGGCAGTGGTTTTCAGATGGACAGAGCAATTGGCTGGAGTAGGAAGAAACCTAAGTGATACATATTTGAGGAAAATTCAGAGAGTGCTGATGAAATTGTTGTTTCAACAAATGAGATTGATTGTGATGATAATTTATATTTTGAGGACACAATGCAAGAGAGCAAGAACAAAACGAAGAAACAAATCTTAACCAAGAGAATTTAACATACAACTTTATGATGGCTGTAACGTATTTTCTAAAGGATTTCAGTGGGAGTTAAACACAGTAAAGCAAAGGTTACAATCATAACTCAAATAGCAGCTTCCAACAGTTAAAGAGAAAAGGCTTAAGGCCAGTGTTCATTATCCTTGCCAAGGATATTTCAAAAGAAGATGACCCCACTGAAGTTTTTGGTATATTTCTCTGTGAATAAATTAATTGGCAGGTGCTTCACCAGTAAATGAACCTACACAAATGCAAGACACTCTCAGCAGTGGACATGTTCCGTAAGATGATGTCACTGAATCAAGTGCACATACTTAAGAATGGGTGGGATCCCAACTCCAACCCCAGTTGCAGAATGAGCCTTATACACAGTCCCCAAACCACAGCACAGCAAAAATATTTTCCCACATCCTAGTTCTCTCTGCAGCCCATACTTTGCTCTGGCAACTTCTTTCTGTCCCCACTCCACCTGCAGCTCTCGGTTCTCTCTTGTAACACAGAAAAGGCAAATTGCCATTGGTAGTAACAGAGAACAAACCACAGGACTGAGGTTGTCTTGGCTTGAGCTGGGTTTAGCTTATTTAAACTGTGATAGCAATTGTCTGGCAGCTAGGTAACTGTTCCCTAAATTGTTTTTAGCTTTCATTTAATTTTGTGCAATGGTGTGGTTAACACTTATTGTTAATAATAATAATCAGTAGCTATGTTCTGTGGCATAAACTCTAAAATAAAACGTCTGTGGAAAAGCAGCAACACAGGCAGATTTCAGAGGTCCCCCACAGTAAATACAAATCACAGCGGGTGACTACCAGTTACTAAGGAGTGCAGCCCTTGCAAATCAGGGACAGCAAAGACAACAACAACAAAAAAATTGATAACTAGCAAGCAATGAAAAGAAAGAGCATACATGTATGTTGTGTCGGGAAACCAAAGAAAAATAACCACAAGGACCCTGCAGGACCAAGGAAGAAGGGGCCACTGTAACCACTATTAAACCCCCCCAGCAAAGCACCCAGGGCACCTATAATTCTCAGTATCCTCATTTCCTTCTGGAGGGACACTGAAGTTATGGCCTGATGGCTCTACATAAGTGACCATAACACCAGAGAAACAAACAGGTAGGTAAGAAGAAATTTGGCCTTTGCAGTTATTTTTTTTTTTTTTTCAAATGAACATTTTAAGAGTTTTGTTAATGATGTGGGGTTTTGTGGATGTTTTTTCATTTTTGGTTTGGTTTGGGGTTTTTTTTCCATGTTTATTTGGAATACGAGTGTTATTACTACTGTGCCTGTATTGATAATAACTGTTTATTGTGTTTTGCTTGGACTGGCAAGACTTTAATGAGACCAACCATAAATTCTTCTATCTATGTGTCAGGTATGCTCTCCTTCTGCCCACAACAGGATTTTGAGAGTCATACAACCAGGTATATAGATGAGTTTTACCATACAATGAACTCCTACTGTGGAATTAATCCTTTCTAATAGTGTAGGTGTCTGAAATGAGGCTGGTCCCCTTAGAGTACTGGAGTTCAGAACATGATTTATCCAGAAAACACAGGCGTTGACTTCAGGATAAGATGGATTGCATCAGAGACACTACTGACTATATAAACTAGATTGACATTGAGTATTAAATGGTAAGACTGTCTGTAAGTTCCTGTACTGGAGATGTTCACTTTTAGTCACAAGAATAGGAGACACAAAGACCACATTGGTTCACATCCAAGCACAGGCAAAGGTATACTCACATGGGATGCTTCATCTGGCTAATGGTGAGGGAAAATCAAGCAGCAATAGCTGCCTACAGGAGATAAAACAGCCAGTAGGGTGTATGTATGAGGACTGCTGCTGTCAGGTTATGTCTTGGTTACCCCTGTAAGAATAGGTGGAGGTGGTGCTGTTTAACCCCTACATTTGAGTGGCTGTGGGAACTGGGATTGTTTAGTCTGGAGAAAAGGATGCTGAGTGGAGACCTTATCACCCTCTACAACTACCTGAAAGAAGGTTATAGTGATATGGGTTTTGGCCTCTTCTCTCAAGTAACTAGTGATGGGATGAGAGGAAATGGCCTCAAGTTGCATCAGGGGAGGTTTAGATCAGATATTAGGAAAAATTTCTTTACTGAAAGACTGGTCAAGCATTCGAACAGGCTGCCCAGGGAAGTGGAGGAGTCACCATCCCTGGAGGTGTTCAAAAAACATGTAGACATGGTAATTCAAGACATGGTTTAGTGAGCACGGTGGTGTTGGGTTGACAGTTGGACTTAGTTATCTTGGAGGTCTTTTCCAACCTTAATAATTCTATGATTAGTTGCCACTGGATGAAGAAATGACATTTTTTTGTAGGCAGTCACATGTCTCTATGGCTAATGAGAAGCTCAATTATTCCCTTCTTCTGAACAAAACAAAATTCATAAGAGCAAAAGCTGGAAATTATTTGTGGAAACAATTTTTAAGAGGAAAAATATATACATCGTGTTTGAACACTATTGTTTCAGTCAACCTTCCTGAAGATTAAGAGAGCTTCTTTGACATTGGTTCATGAAAACAGAACATTTTGTTCATACCCATCACTAGAAATGCATGTGAAATTGCAAACCACTCAACTCTTCTTTCATTAAACTTCTGGACACTACCAACAAGGTGACAGTGAACACTGCTATGATTAAAGGCCTGACTTATACCTGTGTGTGGATTGCTGATATAACACCTGGTGAGTTGTTATCCCTCCCAGTAGGGGAAGCAGATTGAGAGCAGGAATTGAGAGCAGCCCTGCAGAGAAAGACTTGGGGGTACTGGTGAGTTAAAAGTTGGACATGAGCCAGCAATGTATGCTCACACCACGGAAGCCAAACATATCCTGGGCTGCATCAAAAGAAGCGTGGCCAGCAGGTCGAGGGAGGTGATTCTGCCCCTTTACTCTGCCCTGTTGAGACACCACCTGGAGTATAGCATCCAGCTCTGCAGTCCTCAGCACAAGAAAGACAGGGACCTGTTGTAGTGAGTCCAGAGGAGGGCCACAAAAGTGATCAGAGGGATGGAACACCTCTCCTATAAAGAAAGGCTGAGAGAGTTGGGGTTGTTCAGCCTCGAGAAGAGAAGGCTCCAGGGAGACTTTATTATGGCCTTTCCATACCTGCAGGGGGCCTATAAGAAAGATAGGGCAGACTTTTTAGCTGTAGTGATAGGACAAGGGGTAACGGGTTTAAGCTAAAGGAAGGTAGATTTAGACTACATGTAAGGAAGAAATTTTTTACAATGAGGGTGGTAAAACACTGGAACAGGTTGCCCAAAGAGGTGGTAGAAGCCCCATCCCTGGAAACATTCAAGGTCAGGCTGAATGGGGCTCTGATCATCTTGATCTAGTAGTTGTCACTGCTCACTGAAGACAGGTTGCACCAGATGAGCTTTAAAGGTCCCTTCCAACCCAAATGATTCTATGACTCCTAACAGACCCTTCAAAGAAAATAACTATTAAATTAAAGAAGATGAAGAACATGTTTCTGAGAGGGATGACACAGATGGGGTTTTTTTTCAAATAATTATACTCAATATGTGATATTGAATGTTCTTGATTCCCATTTGCACCAAAAGGAATCAAACAGTCACATTTTGTAAGACTTGGGTACCTTTTTCAGATTTGTGTCAATTTTCTCCTTCAGAGAAATCAGTCCATATATATGAATTTTATCAAATAGGAAACAGACTCCAAAACCACACATAAGAGACATTGGAGCCTATCATTCTAGTTTGTAGCCTTATATTTCCTGTCCATGGCACCATGCCAAGCCAACTGACCTTGTTTCACAAAGTGTAATGTCAAAGCTCATAGGCATTTTCCTGCCATGCCCTCTCCTCTCACTACTCTTCCATAGAGGAACTGGCAATGCTTACTTGTGGAGCTTTTAAAAAATGACAAGCACTTTAACAAGTCCTATCTAAGCCATTGAGATTTTATTTTCTTTCCCTTCTGGGGGGCATGGAGGAAGGCTGTTAGCCCTTCCTGCATTGTTTTTTGTTCTTTTCAGGGATGGCATTTACTGCAGCCAAGACAGCACTTCTCTTTTTTCTTTAGGTTCATTTTACCCTGAATATTTGACTGCTAGAATTTCATACTTCTTTTCATAGCTTTTCTAACCCACTTTAGTTTCTTTTGTCTTTTTTAACACCTAGATTCCACTGTAACAAGCACAGAGGATGTCGTGCAGCCTAACTCTGCTTTGAATTACTCTCACACCTCCACTGCGCCTTTCCTCAACAGTCATCAATTCTAATCAGTTTTCAGCAGCACGTTTGGCTTTCTCACAAAGATTTCAGTGTTCAGGTCCCTGGTCTTCCATGCTGCCATTTTCTGAACACATCTTCATGAGTATTTTATTAATGGAATACTATGGTGGACTAGCTTTCATTTACTTACCAAGATGCATGAACATTATTTGGTACATTTGTGTGTAAGCAGAGATAAACTGGAGTCAGACACAGTAACATAATCAAAGAAAACACAGGGAGGAATTCAACAGAACAAAATGCTGAACAGGGAATTATTAAAGAGAAGGTTTTCAACCATTTCCTTACCCAGGCTTGATTATCAAAACCGTAGTTATCCAAGAAGTTGACTGAATGAGCAAGAAAGTATTTTCTATCAGAAAATGGGCCAGAAAATTACAAACTGCAAGAGATCAGAATTATTCTATTCAACTTATTCTTCACAAACTGATTTTTTAACAATACAAATACAAAAAATTTCTCACCCTCACTCCTTGCCCCAAAGTAATTAGCTGAAGATCTCTATCATTAGCTGAAGATCCCTATCATTGACCTATGACATTTCCATTTCAGGAGTGTTGGAATTGTTTCAGAAGTTTGTTATCACCAAAATAAAATAGATAAATGGAAAATAATTATATATTTTATAGTGTTCTCCCACTTTTTCCATAGGGATCATTTCAAGTTCAACAAACTCTGATAACATTCTCCAAGATGAAACTCTGGTTCTGAAGAAAAGCTTTTCACATTTAATCAAGGAACCAGTTTAGTGAAGGGTAATTAATTTGGAAACAAATTCTTAACCATTTGTTATTCTGCATATGTTTGTACATGCATGGTGGTATCTGAGTGCGCACAAGGCACTTACTGAAATACCTATCTCTCTTTTCACCCTATGCTACATGAAGATTATCTCACACAACAAACAAGAGAACAGTTGTAGCTTAGACTTGTCATTTTGTGGGAAGGAATTCCAAGGCAAATATCTAACTCCTTGAGTTACATGCAAGTTTTGTCCTCTTGGTCCATAGTTTCATTACTCCACTGACACATGGTTGTCATGAATGGCTACACTCTCAAATATTCCTCTAGCCAGGTGACTAAAGGCTTTCAGTAATGGTACTTCAACAGAATATCAGCGTCAACACAGAGGACCCGTCACACCATGATACAGTCCTCAAACCCATAAACCTTTTCTCTGCTTTAAACTTAAGAAGATTGCCTGGTAGCAAGACCATATCAGCAGGAGAGTATCCATTTTGTTAAATTACTGTCATAGAGTGAAGCCTAAGATTGTTGTTACTATCCTATATTTTTAAAGTAAGTGATGCTTCTTTTCAGATTTTTTTGGTGAAAGATGATCTCAAGGGCGAGCGTATTCATTTTAAACCAAAAAGGCATAAGATATAAAACATCCATTAAAATATTCCAGCTTTGACGCTATTTTTCTTTTTATTCTTTTTCTTTCTTTTGATTTAAAGTTTCAATATTTTCAAAACCCAATAATTTTCTAGTTTTCACAGAAAACAAGTTTTTAGTAAGTAAAATGAGAGGAAAAAGGATATTATTTCTAATAAAAAGTGTTTCTCTAGCAGAGTCCTAAAAGGGGCAGTTCATTCTGCAGAAAACCACACACAATGCTGATGTTTAACAGAATGGAGTCTCATTTTCCCTTGGAGACTTGCATTATGTCCAGTTTCCAGGCTGCAGTCAGTGGTGGCCCCATACAGCAGCCAGATGCCACTGCACTCAAAGGGAAAAAATGGAAGGTCATTTTCACTATTCTTTTTTCCACCCTGAAGATTTTTCTGTGGTGGAAACAGTTCATTGTAGTTAACCCATCACAAATCATCTGTTAAGAATGAAAGTTTAATTCAAGCACTTAAAAGAACTATCTGTGTTAACCTGTCACACCACTACATATAGAGTCAAAACACTGAAATTGTATTAGTCCTTTACCGAGGTCACTTTAATCACAGAAGGCAAACTAACTAGCAATATATCAGTGAGGTGCTAAGTACTTCCTTCAAAACGGAACTTGAAAGTACTCAGGCTCTGCCAAGTGTGAACCTTTCCCAATAACAGCAGCCTGTATATGCAATGACTGGCTTGATAATGGCTGCAGCTAGGAAAAGTTACGGATAATTTAACTTGCAAATTCAGGGGTTAATCTGATTTAAGACACAGAATTGTAGGCACTCAGTTTGAAAGTGATCTCGTAACAGATTCAACATTTGACATACCAGTCCAAATTGCTATTTATCAGGCAGTGACTCTGCATACAGATAACTAATCCCAGGAGCCAGATGTGCAGAGATTCTCACAGTAGCCTGGAGCAGTACCTGCTTATACCTGCGTACTGCTGTTGTACCCAATCTAGAACTCGGGGAAGTCAATAAACCCTAGTAGAGATTATTTGCTTTTTCACGACTTTTTCAGAGGTCCTTATTCCTGTAAAGGTATTCATTAACTGGTGATACTGCCAGAGATAGCTAAACAAATCCTTCTCAGGCTGTGGCTTATCTACAACCAGATCTGCTCATATACTCACTTTCCATCTCTTGTGCCTTCATGTGGGTACAAGCTCTAGAGTCAGATGCAGCAGAAGACTTCTGGATTCAGTCTACATCTGGCTATAGTGATTAGTTAGCAAAGAACAGGCTCTGAATTTCCAGCATGGCTTTTCTCTGGCATTAGCCATTTTTATGCGTAGCATCCTGTAAACATGTTTATTCTCAGTGAGAGTAAACTCTCAAATGCTGCTTTATACCACAAATAACAGAGATAATCTAATTTTTGCTTGCTGGATCAGCTGCAGAAAAAAAATAATTATGAAGATAGACAATACCATTTGGAATTCACAGACCTTTCCATGAAGAAATGGAGTTGGTCAGCATCTTTTTGTGCAATCATGAGTTTTATTCCACAAGTCAGAGAAAACTATTGACTTTTATTTTAAAATTAATTTAGATTTTATTTATTGCTTTCAGTTGCAGTTAATTAATAATCAGAGCTGAAGAGAGGGTGTATTTGAGCACAAAGGAAAACTCTCCTTATGGGTTAGTGTATTAAAGTCGGTTATTAAAGCAACAAAGATCAATGGACTTGTGACAGAGACCTTTTAAATAGTCACCATAATTCACTTCAGTGCCTCTAAAAGAGCTGTAATTTTCAATCTTACAGAGCAGCTTTTTTACCCTAAAGCCTGAAACACCCATCTAACATGTCAAAAAGGACTTCTCTTCCTTCTCAGAATCCTAAGTTCAGTGAATGCATTCACTTATGGAACAAGCAACTGCAGTTCCACAAGCGTACTTTCATATATGTGCATTGTTCAGTTGTCATTCCTGTGCTTCCCCACTACCTTGTCACTCCTGCACAGAATTAGTTTGGTATTCTGTTAGATTCAAAACTTGTAGGCTGTTCACTTCCTTTCTAATTCATTAGTTGTCTCTCTTCTGAGGAGGATGCTGTAGGCTGTTTTCTGGTATTTTGAAAAAAAATATTTGGAATAGAAGCAGTGTATGTACCTTACAAACAGGGATATCACCCTGTTAAAATAAAAAAAAAATAATCTTGTGAATCAATATTAAAGTACCAAACAATATCAGTACCAGATGATAACATCATTTTGGCCTGTGGGGTTCATTACTTGAAGGTACATCTAAATGAGAGATACTACATGTAGAGAGTCATTTTTTCCTGCAGCTAGCCTAGGTGCTTTCCCCAGTCCAGACTCTGGAAACTTACACAGAGGTAAGAGGTATTTTCACCCAGTGCTACTTGATACAGTGGATCAGCAGTGTCAGTCAGACACTGGGTAGCGTTCTCCTGGTAACCTGTTCATTTCAGCTTACAAATGCAAGCAGAGTCTCTAGAACAACCACAGTCTCCCTATCCTCTAGTCTGTCATTTCTATCTTGTAGCCACAAGGAGAGAAAAAACTTATCCCATGGAAAGATCTGGAGAACAGTCTGACTTGCTGCACTATAGAGAAACAGGAGATATGTCCATAGCAATGCCAGTCTCTGAGAGATGTAAGAGCAGAACCCTGGAAGTCACTGCAGTTCTCAGAGGGCTGCCCTTCCCCAGAGTGGGCCAACTCCACCATCATTCATGCAAGTTAAGCTGAAGAGGAGGCATTAGAGAGTGAGAAATGGCTCCTGGGACAGGAACATGTAAATCTGCTTCTCTGTTGGATGAAGATACCTCTAGGCTGTCCTTTCAGGGGGAAGGGAAGAAATGCTGGTAACACTAACAGATAACTGGGCCTTATTAGAAACTTTTCTTTCAGACAGGGCAGTTCTTGGGCTCTGACTCAGGAGACTGGGTTGGTATTGCCATCTCCCAGCCTGTAGCACCATAACACAGATCGTTCAGAGCTGTTGTACACGTATTTAGGACAGATCTACCACTTGGTAAGTACCTATACAGCATTTAACTTTTATTTTGGACAAGGGGAAACAACTGTCCTGTATATTAACTAGAGAGGAAGAACAGAACATGTGGCAAAGGATTGTGCTTCGTGTGATTTGTTTCTCTGCGAGCTATCTGCCCACTCTTTGAGTGTGGAGACCTCACTCTCCAAAGCCAAGCTGGTATTGCCCTGTATAGACAAGTCCTTTATGCAGACCAAGTGCACAATGAGCACAGGGCATACTGCTGTGAGCTTGTGGTGCTCCACCAGTTTGTTTATGTCCAGGCAAGAGTGATGTTAGTTTTCTGTGCCTAAGCTTACTCATAGATAGGTAATTAATCATCTTAACTAAACTGCAACACTGAGGTAGTTGGAGTCTGGGTTTCATGCCGCCTGTCCTCCAGGAGCACAGGCAGAGAGCACCCTACTACAGAGTCAACACTGTAGAGATTTCACAGGTGTTCAGGGGCAGGTAACAACATCACCAAAACTTCTGGTTTCTGCTACTTGGGCCAGAAGAAGAAGAAACTCCAGAGAATACAAGGGCAAAGGAGGGTATGGATTATCTCTACCACCCTCCACTCTTTCTTGAGAAGGTTTGCCTGTCTCACTTAAAATTTGGTCTGTATTATCTACCAGTTATTCACACCTCCAGATTCATCAATCTTGTTAGCCACATACAAAAGCTTCACTTATACTTTGGAAATATTTGTTTTTCTGTGTAGGTAGAAGCTGGGGGCAAACAGAATGAGCTACAGTTTACAAAGTAGGAAAGAAAATATTACCTTTGTTCAATCAGACAAAATGACAGCAAATCCAGATGAGAAAGATATTCTTCAACCTGATGATGTCTGAGGAGAGACAGGAAAACCACTTATTTGCACAAATTCCTTCTCACCTGTTTTCTTATCTCACTTCTTTCACAATATATTGATTGCAGTCACAGAAACTATTCAAGACTGCACTGCAGACAAAGATTCACCAAAGCTGCTAGTTTGTCATAGTCTCATACATGGCCTAATTCTGAGGGCTTTTGCTAAGTATCTCCACTGCCAGCTTGAGGAAAGCAGTGCTCTGCAGCTCACACAGTCCTGCTCTTCCAGAGCACTGGCAGGACACAATCAGGGATGGAAGACACAGCTTGGAAACTTTGATTTTTCTACCTTTCTTACTCAAACAAAGGTGAAGTAGGAGTTGATGCAGTTCTTCAGTGAAGAGTATATTTTCCACAAAAAAATGAACCTTCTCAAGGGACTGAAATGTCTTACAAGTTGTGCTCAAATATAGTTAGTAGCCTCATACCAAAGAGGGGGGATAGAGAACACAAAACTATTCAAGTGTTTGGGCTTCTGTTGTTGTTGCTTTAAAAATTCTGATATTTAAGTGTTGTATAACACAAACACATAAAAACTCTTTGTTTGAGGTAGAATGGACCTCAAGTGACACTTATTTTCATTTTCCTCCAACCCCAATTTAATATTTTTGTGTCTGTCTACTTGAATTTAAAAAAGAAGAAAAGACTTTTGTTTTTAATGTTGTGGATAACAGTTTGTAAAGGATTCAAATAGACAGCTTACTAATCCTTTGACCAAGAGTAGTTTCAGGCATTTTATCACACAGTGATCTGTGTGAAACACAATGGAAGTGCAAAAACCTTTGTTAGTTATGAACCAAGTGAAATAATACATTAAGTCTGAAGCAGCACTCTGGCAGTGTGCTTTTAAGAAGGTGCCAAATAGGAAAAAGGGCAATGTGACAGAGTGACTCAACTAGATGAGATACAATGTTGTGTTCCTGAGTCACACAGGAAAAGCACAGTCCTCTGAGACTTTGGTCACCTCTTGCAAAGGGTTGTACATTCACTTGACTTGCACTCCCATTTAGCTCGAGGACTGCCGACAGCCAGCATATCACTGCAACAAATCATCGATGCGCGTACACTCCTGCCCTATCTCTCTTTCAACTTGGTGGAATGGCAGCTCTCCCTGCAGCTGCCAGGGGCTGTTTACCGTCCTGCTGATGAATGTCTCATCCAAAGCATTTCACTGCCTCTGCCCTCAAACTCTCAGAGATTAGGACTTCTCTCTCTGCTATCAGTATGAGAACAAGAAACATTTGGGACTATTTTATCAATAACCCATTAATATTCTCATTCTGTCCATCATTCTTCTGAAAGGCATTTGCACAGCCTATTGCAGTTTAAAAGGGTGCCTAAACCTGCTTAGGGCTAACTTACATGCAATAAACAGGAAATGTATATGTTATTTAAATATCAACATAAACACTGTAGTTATATGTCAGTAAAGACTCAAATTTGTAACTGTTCTAGAGTGCTGGAGATAGCTGATAACTTAGAGTTGGTAGCTGTAAAAAGAGGAGGAACTGATGGTGCGTGGTTGAATGGTGTGGTGTGTAAAGAGACGAGTGAAAGGACAAAAGCGTTTACAGGAGAGGAGATATTAACCTTTGGGTAGGACTCAAACTAGTGAGATTGCCCAGAATTATACCCAAACCAACAAACAAACAAAAACTTGTATTAAAAGGGGGTATCTAGAGTCCAGGAGAAGGTTTTAAAATGACTGAAGGATAAGGAAAAAAGAATGAGGAAGAAAACAGTGGATGTCAAAATAGTAGGGCTACTCATATAAAAAAGACTAATAAAAATTCTTTTCTTTCTTTGAAATTAAGTATATTGATAGATATAAAAGATTGATTACAAGCTATTAATAATATTTAAATGCATTTCTCTCTGCAAAGAAAACTCTTATTCTCTGTGCAAAAGAGATTTTGGATCACTATGATATACAGTATTATTTAATCCCACTGATGTGCTGTACAAATGAGTTTATTAGAGCCTCACCGTATGAAATGCAACAAGCCCTGAAATGGTAGAATGAACATTCACTCTTCCCAAGAGTCTCACTGAAGCTAGCAGGACTCTGTGCATGACTAAGTACACCACACTTCCATGATTTGGAATATGACACACAGAAAACCACTGTCCTCCACTAATCCTGCATTTTTGTTGCCTTTTGCATGATTTCCCAGTGCAAAAACTAGATTACTTTCTTTTTCTTTAACCCTATGATTCATGAAAGTATTTTGAGAGTAAACTCCTTTTTATACAGTCATATAAAATGATAAACACAAAAAAAGTCCTGTTTGGAGCTTTTACAGCAACATTTATACCAATATATTCAATTACAATGGACTTGAAGTTTGAACTTTACATCATTTATATATCACCTTCAGAATGTCACTGCTGGTTTTCAGAAGTCTGAATAGTATATTAAATAATGGCAAAGTTTATGAGTATTGCAGTATTGGGAAAAATATTCATTGTGTTAACTATTGTGTGGTAACCGATACAAGATTCGCTTCATTGAGTTTATCAGAAGGTTGAGCTGAAAACTGAGAGAGCAGAGGAATTAGTTCTTCCTGTTAACTGAGCCTAAGAAGTCATTTATATTTTTGAAACTAGGGGAGATTTAGAGCCATTAGTTTTTATGCCATATCACTAAAATGAAGGGGAGTTTCTCACACAAACCTAATTTTTAAAAATATCTAAAAAGTTTTCCAAGCTCTATCCCCCATAGAGCGTAAAAACATCTTGCTTGTATCAAAGTGTCATGACTTCAAACTTAGTTTCGGTATATTCGATAGTCTCATTAGTGCTCTTTATTTTAGTGGTAAGATAATTAATAAATCCCTTGTTGTCATGAAGACGTAAATCCAAGTTGAGGGTTATAGTTTTAAATGACAGTACAGAGTGTCTTTATTAAAAAGGTATTTTTACAGTGATGCTACATGTACATCATTTGGAGGTTCTTTCTGTCCTACCTACCCGCCGTCAAGGATGCCAAAATAGGTATGCCTGCTCCACAAATGGTAGGTCGTTCTCCAAGAAAAAGGGAAAACAGCAGTAGAAAAGAGCAGTTATTTTTCTCTTACTAACCAATGCAGAAAACTGTATGTAACAATGTTAACATTCACAGAAAATGAAGGTGCCACAAAAAAATTTAAAAAAACAGCTGATTTATTTAAATGCTTATGTCTGAAAGGAATTAGGTAAATTTTTGACACATTATTCTGTTAGAAGGCTTCTTGCAAGAAAAATGTTTACATCTTAGATATTTTGCCTTGCAGTTAAGTAACTTACAACAGGTTATGTTTAAAAAGATATATATTTATCATTGGCAGGGTCTTTTTCATATCAGGATAACCAGATGTGTTTCTCCTGTTCAGTGGTAACACACCTTATCACAGACTGTCAGTGTGCAGAACAAAATGTTGTTTATATGAAACAACGGTGATCTAAAGGAACTGCTGTCATAACACATCAGACAGGTAGCTGTCTTTTCTTCCAAGGCTGTTTTGGTTTTGGGGGTTTTTTTGTGTTTGTTTTGTTCGTTGGGGTTTTTTGTTTTTTGTTTTTTTTATATATATAATTTCTTGTCAGATTTTAAGACTGTATGCCATCTTGGGGTAGGATGTATACTGAGGGAAGTACTGGTTGATCTCTGCAAGACTGAAAGAAATTGGGCCACAGGTTCTAATGGGGATCATGACAACCAGCCAGTGATGAGCAGCTCATGAAAGGGATCCATATAGCTGCATATGTGCTAAAACCTGTAGACTGGAACTGAAGGAAAAATGAGGCCCAAAAGAAAATCTGTCTTCAGACTGGAACGTCAAATGAGCTCCTGGCTGCAGACTGAGTCAATGCCCAAGCAACCATGGAAAAACAGTCCCACATTTTCTTTGTCTGCCTACTGGGAATGATGAGCATGGGGCAGACCTGGCTGCCTGAGGACCAGTCCAGAACCATCACACTGCAGCATTATCACCACATACAGATTTTTCACTAACAGTACAATAGGCAAATTTCTAAGCTTAGACTCACTCTGATCATTATTTTATCTCACTATTTGTCTGTTAATGTCCAAAACTGCTTTGGCAGATCAAAACCCATCATTTGCCGGACTAATTGCTGGTTGTTAAAATAAGAACTGCAATTTACCACTTACTATTGAATACCTAATTTGGCAGTTTATGAAATTTAAAAACACATGAAAGTACAACACAGATGAAAGGATGAATACTTAATTTCGTAACTGAATTGCTGATGTCCAAGAGTGATCCCATGAGCCTCTTTCCTCTCCCTTTCAGAAGGGATAGCTACTGTTATAACAGAGCACACTCCTTCCAGGAGCTTTCTAGACCCATTGTGGTAAGTGTAGAAATTCATAGTTAAGGGGTAGATTGAAGATCAAATCAAAGTGCTCTTTAAGAGTCTGACACTCCTGGCTGTGAAATGAATGGCTAATTTTCTACTGACTTTAAAGTCATCAGGAGCAGCTTCAAAAACAACACAAAAATGCAAGACTTCTTAATTCTTCAGGAGTGAAATATATCGCTGCTGGTAACACCTGTGAATCACATGGGCTCTTCAACTGCTGACAAATGTGACCTCAGCGATGCAGAAGCTGTGGGCTGGCAGTTTCTATGGGAAAATATCACATGTGTTTGTGAAAAGCCATGCTGAAGACCAGAGGCTGACTCTTCTGTTTTCACAAGCACAGTCTAATTTGATATGATAAATAACATAAATGTAACTGCCTTCATATTTCTGTAGATAATAAAGTCAAATTCTCATTTGATATTGTCCTACTTCTAAAATTTTAATGAAACATTATGATAAGAACTAATTTTCTCTATTTAATCTAATCTGGACATAACAGGCTCAGAACAGTGCAATTACTGTGCTATGGCTTATATAGAAAATTACTCATTATTTCTGAGTTCCAAAGCAGAGAAATAGATTTCCAAAGGCACAAAACATCTAAGACTCTAATTCCTGTTTGCACTGATAAGAAAACCACCGAGAACCATTAAGAAATTAACCAGCATTTCAATACTTCAAGGTGACAAAAAATTTATAGAAATAAACAAATGATTTTACATAGTGTTTAAAGTTTATGCTGTTTATTTATGCTCATTTCCAGCTTCAGATTTTTATGTTTAAGATCAAGGACTGCATATGTCTTGTCAGAGTGACTTTAGTCTGAGAAACGTGGATAGTAAAGTGTATATATTCACACACAAGTTATGGATGGATTTTTTGCTCTTTAACAAACTAATTACCAAACAGTGTTTGATCTTATGCAAGCTGATGAATACATGGACTAAAATTTCTAGACTAAAAATTCATTATGAAATGTCATATATCATGGTTAACATATTTGCTGTACACCTAAATGCAGCAGCCTGCAGGTGCAGCATCCTGCCCAGGTCTCAGCCTAATGTTAATAATCTCATTTTCTTTTCTACACTATCATTTTTGATCCTTTGTTACGTCTATTTTTATTATGATTGTGATAAGACAAGATTCTGGCATGTCACAGTTTTTTCTGAAGAGATCTGAAGGCAAGGAACAAGGAGGAAAAAAGCAGCAACAGACCTGCATAGAAAACAAACAGCATCCTCACTGAAAACAAGGGCCTGCAGAGCACATTGTTAGGTCTGCCAGCAAACGCAATGGAATGACATGCAGGAGGGGGAGGTGAGACCCACTGCCAGCAGTTTATATGCTGTGCTAATGACTTCTCCACTACCCAATGCTCTCAGCCTCATGACTCTGCTTATTGCCTCTGTGAATCGTGTCAAGGAGTCAGTACCCCCTCTGGCAGGGAACAAAAACCCGCTATCCACATCTTCCAAGATGTGAAGCTTCACAAGAAAAAAGGTCCCCCTTTTCACACTGCACATTGTTTCTGTAGATTATCTCTCCAGTGCTTTGTGTCTGAGTTACAAGAACTTAAAATACCAAGACACAGTACAGAATAAACCATAAATCCTCATAGATCCAAACCTATAGTTGTAGACATTGAAATAAAGGCAAAAAGAACAGAGGCTTTACAGGGGGCCTGTCTGAAAAGCTTGCTATTTTCCAGCCTCTGAAGATCATGAGAGAACAGGGAAAGATTCAGTTGCTATTTGTTGGTAGATATGAGATTATGTTTTGGGTATATTCCCATAGGTAAGAGTTGGAGGAAACACACGATTAACTGTTATTACGTAGTCTGCAAATGAAACTGTATTTTCTGGGAAGATGTAGAATAACACTTTTCCTTCTGCTTCCAGTGAAAATATTCTTCAGTAAGTTTAAACCTCCTTAAACACCCAGCTGCCTTCTTTCTTTGCTCCTGGTGTGGTCTGTACTGTGCGTAACTGCAGCAGTAGCCAATATAGACATGGCTACAGGATTTTAAGCCTCTGAGAGAATATTTGCACCAGGGATAACAGGATGGGAGGAAGCAATGAGAACCACTAAAAGATATAGCAACAAAGTGAATGCTAGGAGAAACAAAACAGAAGCAAAAAGGAAGAAAAATCAGCATCTGGAAAGTTGTTCCTCAGTTTTCATATATTTGCAATGGGGATAATTCTACCCTGGCCAGAGATGATCAATTTAATTATTCCTTTCAGGCTACTTTGACCTACAAACATCTTGCAGACACCTGCAATCAAACTCTGTCCCTGTAGTTGTACAGGCAGAAGTATCTACTGTAGGGTCTAAGCAGCCAGGGCAGAGCTAGAAGCAGGGCATTATGCACATGTCACACTGCACAAAACTCCAGGGAAGCATGGAAGGAGGCAGAGTTGTGATACTGCATGTTAATAAATGTGTGGACAAAAGCCACCACCCCCCCAGCCCTGACCACCGAATCACTATGTGGCGGTTTCACTGAGCTAGCACTTGGTTAGCAGCCAAACACAGCCATTTGCTCTCTCCTCCCTCCTCCCAGGGGATAAGGGAGAGAACTGGGGGCAAGGCTAAGGAGACTCGTAGGTTGAGATAAGAACAATTTGACAACTGAAATATAAATAAAACTTAAAATTAATTAATACTTATATTAAAATAATAATGATGATAATAATA
>NW_010290270.1:34664-48608 GCF_000700745.2 Antrostomus carolinensis | reverse complement strand
ATCCAAACCATTCTATGATTCATTCTATGAAGTTAACTGCAAAGTAACGCAGAAAGAGAAGTCTTCCCCCAACACAGAATTGTTACCTCGATTTTATAGTCCATTCATTCACTACAAGTGGTATTTTTGCAACTGTGCAATTAATTCTCATTTTAAATAGCCTAAAGACAAGTTTCATCACCACATAGTTTATTTCCTGTTTCCAAACAATTTCCAAGAGCACATTTAGCAACAGCCATTCTAGCTCCATGTGACTCCCTGATAACATCCCTCTAGACCAAAAACTGATCACTTGCCTCTAAGTCTTACTCTTCAATCAGTTATTAGACCAAGAATCTTAGCCCACAGACTAATGCTATTCAAAAAAAAAACCAAAATAAAATAAAATAAAAGCAAATGCAGATACGTTATGTCAATCAGATCATAAAATAAACAGCTTTGGCAGAGGAACCAGAAGTAGTGTGACTAAATACTGCCACTTCAGCCCATCTCCAGCCTTGAGCAGTTTTACAGTCAGGCTTAGGGATTTGTCTGCATATCAATAGTAAATCCAAATCGCTAGAGGATTCACAGTTATCTCAAAGCTCACATGTATTGGAAATAAAGCACTAGCTGCTCACCCCTAAAGCTGTAACATATCACGGCTCTTGCTCACAGGTTAGTTATTGGCGGTCTGAAGAAGGTGGCTGTAAGAGGACAATAGTTTTGATAATTTCTGGAGCATTTCTAGAGGCTTAAGTGCGAGGGAATGACGTACCTTGGCTACACACAAAATAAGTATCTCCCTTTTTTACAGGTACAACTCAAATACTGTATAAAAACACAGAGGAAGTAGGCATTGCTCAAAGTGTTCTCTGTGTATATTTAAACAGATTTAATTATACTTAGACTAAACACAAACAAAATATGCCTCAGTAGCTGCTTCCACTAGACTGCTCAGACACTTACACTGCCTTTCAGCTGGCAGTTAATTCTGACACAGTAACAGCCCCACAGCACTTCACCAATGAGGCCAGCATGTCCCAGGTGTCTGCAGGAAACTGGGAATGACTGAGCAAATGAGAAAAGAAGTGAAGGTGCTCACAGCCTCTACAGCATGAAACTGGGTTGCTAAGAAGGATCCATTAAAGTGACTTAAATTATTTTAGCTCACTAGTAAGGCATCATGAGAAGTACTCACAATGAAGAAAAAAGCCTAAGAGCTCTGCTGCATGTATTTTCTTATTCCTGCAATTCCCCTCAGTTCACTGGGCTGTGCAGACAATAATTTTCTATACAGCCCAATAGCTCCATTTGTTGTCTCTGACTTCTTCCAATTTCAAGCCCTGTAGACTTCAGTTTTGCATCGCTTTAAGAGAAGCATTTTAAATCTATTTAAATTCACATACATCCCTAAATTAAAGTGCACTTCTGAAGCCTTTCTCACCTTCTCCCCTTAAAAGCGCCAAAATTCCTGATCTGAGAGAAAGAGAACAACTAGTGTTCTTCTGTATCAATTAATTTGATCATAGAGAGGACAATACAGACTGAAATTTGTTTTCCATAGAAATACATTTAAACAGCAAGGGAAAATTGTTATAAAAACAAAGAAAGAGGTCCCTCTCTTATAGATGAAAGGCAAAAGTTGTTGTTAACACTTTTTCTAATGCAAGCAGCACAGACATGAAACTTTTCCTGGAAACTGAAAATAGGACATGAGTGAAGCAAAAGAGACCACTGTGCTAAATACAACAGCTATAACCTGGGTACACCTCATGGAACAGAAAGTACCATGGTTAACAGTGTTTGAACTCTACCCCTTTGCAAGGTTGAGGTAAAATTGAAAGCAGTTCAAAAGCAAGCCAAATAATTTATAAGAGAACTGAGCTTCATATTGACCAGGACCAAGATGTGCCAGGCTATAACTGAAGCCCAGAACTTTTGGATTTTTTCTGTGTTTAGGAACACTGAAGTTGATATCAGCAGAAGCACTTTCAGAAAATTATCTCCTTCCCACACAGGGAATGGCAGAAGACGATTTGACCCAGAAAAATGTCAGTATAGACCACTTCAAGAGTTTATGGACTCTATAATGACAACAGTTTTATATTTTCTCATAGAATGTAATCCTAAACTGCTCAAGGTCCCACTTTGGGTAGGACCCTTTCAGCACTACAGAGGAAATAACCACATGTATACAAGTTCACCAAAACATGAACTGACCCCTAACATCAAGGAGCTTTTAAGCAGTAAATAGCAGAGAATTAGTTTCATTCTGCAACTAACTTGAGGCACATCTTCCATGGAAGTCACATCTCAATGCAAGGTCTGCTGGCACAGGGTGATTTATATGAAAACCCAAGGAGAAAATACAACTCAAATAATACCACTATACTAACAATTTTACATGCCAATTTTCTCACCTAAAACATCCTGCAGAGTGCATAGTCCACATTAGGTAAAGCAGCTATGCAGAAAGGTCATCTGCCTACTTGGCTGCTTTGAAGCAGATGAGATCCACCTGGAAGCATACCCAGGAGCATATAGGAAAGTGAGCTGAAATATGCCAGGCAGCACATATATATTGCACTGAGATGGCCTCCTTGTCTGTTAAGAGAAGAGAAACCCCAGGGGCTGCAGTTACACACCTAAACCCAACGGTCCTCCTGAGACAGACCGGTGAATTGCCAATACTGCTTGTGAGACATCAAAGCCACCCATTTGAAGAAAAAGAGCTTCCACAGCTTCTCACATTGCTCACCTCCCTGCCTTAACTCACTTCAGCAGTTTCAGACCACTGGAGTCAGTTCCCAGTCTCATCTCCAGGGAGGTGAGGCAGACACAGTTCCCACTTAGAATATTTTCCTTTGGGTAGAGGGTTTTGCCATCACAAACTGCTGAGTGTTTTTAGTACTAATATGTACTAGTTGCACTCATTTTGACACCACCTGTTGAATACAATGAAGTGAGACATATTCCTGTTGTAAGCAAAATCTCTGACTATACACTTGTGGGAAGAAACCAAGTTGTGTATCTTCTGCTCTGTATCACAGTCTTTCCAAAATATCCAGATGCCTGGCTATTTCTCTCCTGTGAAGGGACATATATGCCAGCCTAGGGGTCAGTAAATGGTTAAACATACCAATCCCTGTACTTTCTCCATGCCCCCACACCTCCAATGCTTTTGCAAAGGGCACAATATTCAGCTTTAAAATAATCTTTTCAAACCTAATTTAAAAGAGCAGTTTCCCACTCAAACATGGGGCCACGTGAGCTGCTCTCAGTTCCTCACAATTCCATACATGTTGCATACAGAAAAGAGAGCACAGAAGTGACAAAATAAAGAATTTCAAATGCTTTCTTTAAATCAAGAAAACAAATTAAGACCTTTGGCAGTAGAGCACTGCCTTCCTCTTAGGAGCTCCTCTCCAGCCAAACGACTCCACTGATTCACTCACAATTCAGAATGATTAGACCAACATTTTCTCCCCTGAAGCTGAGGGAAAACCTTGAGCTGAGGGAATTTCAGTAAATATGGAAACACCTGGTGAGTTTCATTCAAGATCTGTGCAGGCAAGGCAAGAGTAGGAGTTAGGCAAAGGTTTCCTACCTCGGTGCTGCTTTTGATTAATTACAGTGGAAGTACACTCTTTTTTTTTTTGACTATTTTAAAATAGAATAAGATTATTACAGGACAGACTTGTCCCTGAGAAATTACAGAAGACGATGATGGACCCAGATACCCACTTAAACACATATTTCTAGTTTACCTCCTCTGTGTTCCTCAGAAATCCCTTCCTCTTCTGTTTCCTCCCTCCCTTTCTTTCAGCTGCAGTAACACTCTGTTTAGATATCCTCACTGAAACATCCACAGTGACTTTTATTCCTCAGAGAACCCCACAGTTTCAGAGCACATCACTGTATGTGAATTTAGACCATTTTTGCCAGCACGCATTACTTGACATTTAGAGAACACCGTCATGATACATAGTCCCTGGTGCACTGAAATCTACTTGGCAAATTTGTAGTCCTTTACAGTCTCTACCAAATACTTTCTCCTCTCCCTTTTTTCAAATATAAATTTACTGCAAATGAAAACTGCCCTGCTGAGAGGCCTATGAAATGCTCTGCTTCTCCAAAGAACATACAGGCTGGCAGACAGAAATCTCTGCATTCAGCTTTATCTCTGTATGTCGATCATGCAAAGAAATCAACCTCCTAAAGGCAGAGGGTGCTCAGGGTCTAAAGCCCATTTTGTTCTTCATCTCCCTTGTTCAGTTGCATTGGCATTTAATGTCAATGTTGAGAGCAGGGGGTCACAGTGGCATCCAAGAGTTGCAGACTACAGCTGCTCTCAAACTCCTTCAGACAAAGCCACAGCACTCTGCATATGCATGCTTTTTGTGTGCACAAATATTCATCTGGAGTTTTAAGAGAATGTGTCCTGACTGCACTTGTCTCTGAGGATTTAGTTGCATCGGGGGGGGGTTGAGAGTATTCAAGTGTTAAGAACATTTGATGAAGCAGCCCACTGCAAGCAGATCTCCCAGAAATCAAAAAATAATGATACCCTGATGAGTTATGTTCATCCACCTCCAGGGTGAGATATGAAATGTATGTACTGCTTCAGACAAAAACAAACAGGAATTTAAGAACTTACTAGCTAAAATGAGCATTTCATTGGCAGACAGAGATGAGAGCTGGCAGAAATTATACTCACTTTCTAATTGTTGTTGTCACCATTTTGTTATATGCATTCCAAGTCCTGACAAGTAACTTACTCAAAGAAAAAGCCTTCTGAAAAGCTTAGAAACTCAAGTCTACTAGTATACACAGTTCTCATTCTGTGTTCATGTGTAATCACACGTCTGTGCAACTTCATTCTTACAAAGTCTAACAGGTGTAAGATTCCTCCTTTCAGATGAAATGGGAATTTGATCCTAGACTTACACCCAGCCAGCCATTGCACTACACTATCCCGAGATTCCCACTCAATCCCCCTGCAGCAACCAGACAGCTTGCCCATCTCCTGATTTCCGGGAGCTCACTGCTCCATTTTGGAGGTAGATCCCATGGTGGTGCTTTGTCAATTGTCATGAACAGCTGCTGATTTTTCAGGACATATCATATGTCCTCATCAGTACCCCTGCTATTTCACTTCATTCCCTGCAGTAACCAGAGATGAGTATCATCCGGTCTAGGTGATCTGTCACTCCTCAGGTTCACAAGTTGCTTTATATAAACCAGCCACATGCAGATCAAAACCCAGAGCATTAAGAGTAATATGTCCTGATGTAAAAATATCAGGTTTGCTTGCAACAAATATTTCCATATGAGGTTAACAACTTGATTTCAAATTTAATTTTACTGGAAAACTGAAGGTTGCCTTGAGATCACCACAAATGCACACGTATCAGACTTTGCCATCCTGAATCTGACTGCAAATTGCTGCTGTCTGAAAATTCTGAAATATGAAAACAGAATTAAGATATACTTCTTACAGATTAAAGATTCCCATCAGACTTCCATCTCCCTCATTGGTATTTCTGATCAATTCTACCCCTCATTTCAGGAAGAGGGGAAGAAAAAAAAAAAGAAACCCCACAACAAAAACAACCACCAAGGAAAACAACAACAACAAACAAAACCAAAAAACCTCAAAGTAGCAGGAATCTACAAGGACTGCCACAAGAGTTTCCAGTGTACAGCAATTATTACCACCTCCTTTAAGGAGCTATGGCAAATTAGACTTTCAGCTACAGACCAAGTGGAAGAAAATGCCTTCCAACTGCCTATACAGTTGCAGTTAGTAATTTGACCTGTGATACTACCTTTGTTCAGAGAAGACTATACTTGTTAAAAATATTGTCTAAAAACAATTTATGAAATGTTAACCTTAATTAACATATATATGCATTTTACAGATGAAGAAACAAATATACACTACATCTACTGTTTCCAAAATATAAGGAATGAAAATGACACTTCCTATTTACTTACATTTTCAAAGTTTATTTGCAGTAAAAAAATACAGCAAATAAACAGACTTGAAATGGACACCATTGTAAAAACAACTATGCTCCCGAGCTCAGTAAATTAGCTTATTGGTCTCAACATGGGTATCCAAGATTAATGCTTTAAAAAAAAAAAAATAAAAATAAAAAGCAATATGCTCTATTTTAAACTTTATGTACGTTTAGAAATTACATTATTTTCACTAATAAAGTCAATAACATCAGTGAAATATTTATCTCCACAGAGAATAGCACACTTAGCTGTAGTTGTCCAAACAGGTGATTCAGGTAACACAGCCAGAATTATTCTGAACTGCCAGATCCAGGAGCATGTTCAGCATCCCCTGTTGCCTCTTTTCTCTAACAGTTACCTCCAATGTTGCAGGAGAAGAGGGAGTCTCAGCTCTATTGTTTGTTTGGGCTTTTGGTTTTTGTTAGCAGTTCAGTTTATCAATAGTGCTGGGTAAGCTTGACTGCAATAAGCTGACTAAAGAACCTTCTGAAAGCATGTATTCAGACAACATTGCTCTGCTTACATGCATGAAATCTTTCTGGAAACTGAACCCCAAAATGTCTGGATTTGGTTCAAACATTCATGCTTTTTCAGGAGTTTATTCGGAATTTTCCAAGCTTTCGACTGCAGCATCAGTCTGCACCTCCCATGAGGACCAGCTTTCCTCCTGGGCTCCTTGCTGCTTGGCTAAAGGCACAGAGGGAATAGCTATGCTCAAGGGAATTCTTCATCCCTCCCTGCGTAGGTCTGTCAAAACCTCAAGGGAAGATTGGCAAAGGTCCATACTTATGAGACATGATCCTCATGCTGAGACAGAACGGTAGACACGTGGAACCAGAGAGATAAAACTGGAAAGTAACAAATCACTAAAGTGTCTAGTACTGAAAGGAGTGCTTTTCTAATTCCCTAGAGATGTTACAGCATTGAAAGGAGTTTTGTTTTAATCTTAGATGACCAATATATCAGCATTAATTAGCAGTCATTAGAAGATATTTTCTACTGGAAAACAAACTTACATGGAAAAGGAAGTCTTTCTAAATACTATTATTAAAATTATTATAGAATTCAAAACTATTCTAGAATTCAAAATAAGGCACAATTCTCACACACATAATACTTATTACCATTTTTTTCCGTTGCCTTGTAGATACATATTTCACTGAAAAATGACTGAATGTCCGAACAAAAAATGTGACCTCAGAAGTCCCGTTCCTCCATGTGTACACTGTTATTTTCCTTACATGGAAAAGTGCGAAATGTGAAGGACAACATCCTCTAAATGAAGCCACAGCATCACAGTCCTGCCAGTTCGACTGTTATTTTGCCCTGGAGAACCTGTTTTCAAAAATAACCTGAAGCTTGTAAGTGCCTTGCTGCGAATAGGATGTGATCTGATACAAGAGCTGGAACTAGGCTTGGAAGATAGGTTCTTTAATCGATTGCCTGAAATATTCAGTCTTCATCAGGTCAATCTTAAATTGCTAGCTGAGGGTGGAGAATTATTCCCCTGCCTCCTTTAGAAGTGACAAATTAAAGCAATTTTCTGCAGTGGGAAAAGGGGAGAAGTTTTCAGGTTTCATCAATACATGTCAATATGGTATTAATATAAACCTCTCTTTGAATAACTCCACAAGTAATCCCAAGGAGTCAAAAAGTCACTTTTTTCTGTTACAAGAAGAATAAAACACACTTCGCATCGATTGCTAACTGGTTTTTGTATAGAAATCTATCTCAAATTAATGTGATGAAGTTTCTTTGCTTTCCTAATTAATGAGCATTGTTCAATATGAAACTTTTTTCAAAAAATTTGTTTTGAGTGTAATTGATGAAACCAAGTGCAATTGAACAGCGAGATTCCTCTGGTCCATACTCAATATGATGCAGAAATTGTTGTGTGGGTCACACAGGCAAGTAACTTCCTTCCATTAGCATGTGCCTGGAAAATGAGGGAGAAGGTCTACAAAGGGAGGTGGAGGGGGGAAAAAATCCCACCACAAAGCAAAGAAAAACATCACAGGAACCAGTGAGAGCTGTAACTGAGCCTAGTCTAAAGCCCCCTGCAGACAATGGTAGTCTTTCCAGATCTGTCAGGAAGCCTTGGGTCAAACACTCTGTTCTAGGCGGCAGAATTCTACCGGGCTCTAGAGCCTGCAGCAAGCACACTACTTGAATTCCTGGTCCTTTGCTCAGCAGAGGCAGCGATGTCTTTCCAAAGCCTGTGTTAACTTTTGCAGGGAGTCCTATTCTCCTGAAATAAGACCCTGAACTTTTGCAATGGAGACCCTTTAAAACGGGAAGGAAAGGGTTATCCGTGGGCACTCAGGAGGAAGAACTCACAACACTCAGGTGGCAGAGCCACCCAGCAGTAGAGAGAACTACTGTTTTCCAGAAGCTAATTCAAACATTCATTACCATAGCCCAGAAAAACTGCGTAACTGATGATTACAGCAAATCGATTGGCATTTCTGAATGCACACTGTGCCATCCCTCCCTCCTTCCCAAAGTCCCTCCTCCCTCCCCACCTCAATTCTCACACCATTTTCCACAGCACTGTGTGTGCACATTACTGAATGCCATGAGCAAACATGATCCAGCACAAGCAGTGAACTCTGTTGAATACGGTGCATCTAAAAACATCAGCAGATACAGCATCATGTGTGATAACTGTCATTCTTCATGTATTATTAGAGGAAGGAGATATAGAAAGCTCAAAACTCATTCAGTGTTTGCAGACAGCAGTCAAACAAGACTGACCAGTATGTCACTGAAAAGCTTAAAATGCAACAGCTCCAACAAGAGCCCACTTACCAGCTATCCAAGGAGCCTGACACAGACAATTTACACCTGTTCCACTTCCTGCTGCTTTTGCAAAAGAAATCCATGCATCCCACACTCATCACTTCCAGGAAAAGTAAAAAAAAAAAAAAAATCTGAAAGTCCAGCACCTCAGACAGCCGGGCTAGGTAAGGAAACAGGGTTTCAGTTTCTGAGGAAATCTCCTTCAGTTTCAACTCATAAGCTCCTTCCCCTGCCTCCCACCACAGTATGCCAACCTGATGACACTTCTTTTCTTCCTTCTGCTTTAGATATCCCTGATTCAAAGGCCAGTTCTTGTAACAGAAATGGCACATGCAAGCTGGTCAGTATGAGTCTGCTGAAATGATGTATGGCTAGGTGGGGAGGGTATATGTACACACACATGCAGAGACGTCAGACCCTTCCTTGGAAGTGGATTAGGTGGCAGATGGTGTCAGAACCTGAGCTGCTGTCAAAAGCAGAGTTCATGCTGTCCTGCTTCCCTGGGCTTAGAGAGGAAAGCAGCAAAGACAAGCCATCAAAAAAAAAAAAAAAAGACTGATAAATAGCTGACTATCAGCTTTGTCATTGGCAACAAATGGAATGACATCCCTTCACTTGCTCTCTTCTCCCCCCCAGAGTCCTTACACACAAAATCCTCCCTGAAATGGAGACAAAAGAGGAAACATATGTAGACGTGCACTCTCCAAGCACGAGAAAAAACAGAGGCTTGGTTTTTCACAGGGAAATTAGCACCTGCTATTACCAACCCAAATACCAGAACCCAGGGCAGAGAGGAGGGAGAACACCGAGCTTCAGGTCTATTAACAGCAAAGGGAAGAAAGATGGGGGGGGGAAGGAGGGGAAAAAAAAAAAAAAAAAAAAAAAGAAAACCCCACTGCCTTTGATTGCCAACACAATGAAAATAAATGAGGGAAATAACGTTTGGGAGGGACGTACCAGCTCAAAGCAGTCACAATGACTTTGTGCAGGCACCTCTATTATTAATAATTATAAGAGATAATAAGGGTTTTCAGGCTAAGCAAAAGGATCTTTTTCAGTTCCTAAAACCTCATCTCTCCCTGTCCTGTCACCTACCTCCCCTTTTTCTCTCTCCTCTAAGAACCTGCTTTACATAGCTTTCCTTGTATTATCATTAGCTTCATGGATAATTGATAGCTGATCTCGTCCAGCTGATGCTAAGAAAAGAAAGACAAGGTGGTTAGACACTTGCCTACTATAAATAGACACACAACATGACCAGCATTTGCCAGCATCGGATGACGCTTTGCCTCCTGGGTCCTAAAGTTAGCTAATTTCTGAAAGTCAGGGAAGGAAAAGGAGAACAAGGTAAAATGCTTTCAATTAATTTTGCAGAGATTGAAAGGATAAAAATAAGAGTGAGGCTTTTTTTTTTATGACATGCTAAAAATACCCACTTTATGAAACCTTCGGCATAGTTTGCAAAGCACAGTTTAAAAGCCTTTATCTTTTCTTTTTTTTTTTTTAATCAGCAACTGTGAAGCTCAAAATATTTAGCTGGTGCTGGGTCTTTGCCAGTGGGGCTGAGAAGGGTCACAAAAGATCGCTTTGCTGAACATAGCGTGTGGGAGCTGGGCAGAGAATAAAGCAAAACTCCCAGTTGCACAAAGCACCAAGGTATCCCTGCAAAGCTCAAGTGCCCATGCTGGGAGCTCAGAGGGAGAAGATTGTTGGTCAGTGAGTGCAGGGGAAACACAGCTGTCTCTGCATGGCTGGCAAGAGGCACGGGCTGCCTCAGACACTCAGCAGCAAAACCTCCAGCCTTATCATCAGTTGGTTCTGGACATTTCTGAGCCAGCCTCCTGACCTGTCCTTGATCAGATATGCCAGAGGTAGGCTTCAGGCTGGAAAATCCTTAGTCTTGCTTGTCTCATACACCAAAGGCTGAGAGAGGTATGCTATTCCATGCAGTTGCCTTTTGCCTACACTTTCTTGCTGATGACACTCCCCACTGCCCCTTCCAGTTCTGCGGTGTAGAAATTATCTTTGACAGATTCACCCAGATTTTCCAGCACACTCACCCCACCACACAGCTCATCTCACCTCTCAACTCAGTCTGCAGAGCATTCAAAGAACAATCTGCTTTCAGGATTCAGGTGCTATTTTCTACCTTTGATCAGGGGAGGAGTGCTGTTAGAAAGGATCCCCAGAGCATTTCTACCTCTGGCTCTGGAAGTCGAGCACAAGCACATACCACTGTCCACACATTTTGTCTTCCTTTCACAAAAAATTACCCCAACACAGTGTAGGCTCCAAAATTACTTGCTCCTGGATTAAAGCAACTGTTACCTGGTTTTGTCTTAATCACTGTGTCCAGCTGCACTTTGCAGAATATATTGGGTTGGTTTGGGTTTGGGTTTTTTTTTCTCTAATGTGAAATGCATATTTCTGGAAATTCTTACTGCCTTCCCTCTACAAACACTAATCTAGGCTGTTTCTATTTGCCAGGTCTCACTCACCAACAGCCAACTAAACTTCATCAGCACAATTAACATCCTGTCTAAGGAAAACAGCTGCAGTTAAGTACTTGCCCCAGCACGTGCTGAGGTATCAGCCCTAGTTTTGTCCTCGCAATAGCTACCTCCCTTTTCACAGCTGATGAACTTGCACATGTGCTCAGGTCTTTCTCATTCTTTCTTGGTGGTAATCTCTGTCTGAAAGTCATTTTAGACTGCAGGAGTACAGCTATGTGAAAATAAACAACAGTTTTTCCCAGTGATGAAAATCTGGCACTTCCAATAGGATAAACCATTTGTCCCTCACAGTTTACCATGACAGAGCTGTCATTATACACAGACAGTGCCCAGTCATGACAAGAGCAGTATCTCAGACCACAGGGAAGGGAAAAAGAAGAGAACCTAAGCCAAGCCTCTATGCAGCTCTCTGACAGGCAGCATGCACACAGCAGGAACAGTGGTACAAAACCATGCAAGTTTGAGGAATGGGAGGACATTTTCTTTAAAAAAGCTCCAGAGATTTGCATAAGGTGAAGGTTTCATCTTGAGAAACTTGTAGCTCAAAGCTACCAAGAAAAGCTGTGTCAGGAGCAAAAGAAAAAAACTCCCTTTTATAAAATTGCTTACCTAGGCAGTGCTGGAGGGCAAGCACACTACAGGGGAAACAAAGAAGAAAATCATTCAAACAGTTTTTCCTCTCACCAGCCAAAAAACACACACCAAAATGGAAGCTTTAAATATTTAATATCCAAAACAAACAAGAGAATTTCCCAAAACAAGACTGCTGGTTCAACGCAAACCAGCAGCACTCAATTAAGACAGAGGTTTCACACACACCTGCACTAATACCAGTTGGGGACAGGTATAACCCATTTAGAGATTAAAAGATTCCGGTTCACTTTACAGTAGCAGAGAGCCAGGGATTAGGTGAAGAACAACTGACCTTCCCCATCTTTGTTATGCTTGCACAAAGCGGTTAACACCACCAAAAGACTGGGAGGCAGCCTAGCAGTGATCAGTGCTAGGAGCCTCAATAGATTACACTATTATTTTGAGATTCTGTAAGAGAACAAATTAACCTTCTTTATAACTCTTGGCTTACTTTAATAGATTTAATGGATGTCATAGGCTGGAAATACCATCTTACATTCATTTAATTTCCATACTGATTGTCCTCCTTACAATGAAAATACACTGTTTGAGACTTGGGGGAGGGAGAAGCACTAGTGCTGTTAACCACATGGTCAAATCCTCAGCTGCTTGACTGGTGTCTTGCTCATACACCCATGACTGAAGCAATCACCACCCTGGGATCAGGAACACCTTTCCCACAAGCTTAGACCAGCAGAAGCCATTGGGATTTTTCCACCTTTCCTTATAGCAGATGGCATTGTGCATTTCCCAAAGATCATCTGAGTATTTTCACCTCCAGATTCCCACTCGCAGGAACTCAGGAGGCAATGTCTAACATCTCTCTTGATGGCTCCTTGTGGCACAGGAGAGTTATTCAAACATTGTGCTAAAGGGCTTTGTCTTGTTACATGGACATGAGAGTTCCTTAAAATTTCTGATACAAGAAAATTGAGATTTTTTTTTTTTCCCCCCTGCAAAACCAGACTGTGCAACTGTTGTATACTTACCTGTGATCACAGGGACGGGAGCCAATGGCCAGCACAGTCCCATCCAAGCCTTTATTCCTACCCACTTTTTTTGTTTTTAAATCTCTATTGGTTTTCCCTGCATCCTTTCAAAAATTTTAAAAAGCATTTTTGACAGGCATACAAGTCTGTAACAATTCATACAAGCAGAAACGCTTTTTTTTCTATAGATTAGCCAAAAGTGCAATTACATGATTTCCAGTCATGTTCAGCCCACCATTGAAATTCTGCTTTTCAGATTGTTGTGATTTTAACCTGGCCAGCAGCCATACACCATGCAGCCACTCACTCACTCTCCTCCACCCAGGGAACGCAGGAGAGAATTGGAGGGGAAGAGGTAAGGAGATGTGTAGTTGAGATAAAAACAATTTAATAATTGAAATAACAAAATTTAAAATAATAATGATAATATTAGTAATAACAGAATATACAAATTAGCAATGCATGGTGCAATTGCTCACTATCCGCTGATTGATGTCCAGCCTGTTCCTGGCTAGCAATCCCAGACAAGAGAAAGTCCTGAAACCCCAATCCCACAAGAGAGCTTAGTGGCCAACCCTCATCTATATCCTGAGCATGAAGTTATACAATATGGAATATTCCATTGGCCAATTGGGGTCCATTGCCCTTGCTATGCTCTTTCCTAGCTTCTTGTGCACCTGCACACTAGAAAACATGGGAAGCTGGAAAGTCCTTAATTTCTCAGCAACAACTAAAACCATCAGTATATTACCAATATTCTTCTCATACCAAATCTCATACCAATTCAAAACACAGTGCTATTCCAGCTACTGAGAAGAAAATTAGCTCTACCCCAGCCAAAACCAGGACACAGATACAGCTCTGATATTACACTTATTATTTTACTTCAAACAGGGCTGAACACCCAGAAGTTACTAGTAACACAGAATCCCAGTGCAGAGTACACGGAGGAAACAGGAGTAGAAAGATTCCAGATGAAGCGAAAAACTCATTTCCCAGGGAAA
>NW_010290270.1:31275-34653 GCF_000700745.2 Antrostomus carolinensis | reverse complement strand
AAAGAGTAAGTCAGAGCAATGCACTAAACCCTGCTCCTGATGGTGACAATTGCAGAAGGAAATCTTGTAACAGCAGATCAGAAGGGGCAAGGTGAGACATCAGGTAGGCTGAAACTAAGCCTGGGAAAGGGAAGCCTTGCTTGGAAACATAGTCCTGCTGGTATTAGACGCCACACAAACAGCTCAGTCTGCCAGACTCTCTGGCTGGCTGAAGACCCCCGAGGCCTCACCCCATCCACCACTTACTCTGTTGGCTCAGTCTTTGACTATAAATGCTATAAATGGGAAATATATAAAAAGTCTGGCAGGCAGAGAGTTTGAATGGCTGCAACCTCCTTTAGAGTAATTTTTTCATGGTGCTTACAAACCAGAGCATGTGTTTGGAACTTTCTTCTCTCTTGACAGAGTTTAGCCACTAGTGAGTGCCTAGGGTAGATACCACAGCTTTCCTTAATATGCTGTTTTGCAGGCAGACCAGAACAAGGGAGAAATAATATGCTGCAGGCTATACTCCTTAATTCATTCAGGGTACAAGATGCAGTGAGGTCTGGCATAAACGGTGGCATTTCTAGGCATATCACTGTTGCTGCAAGAACTTTTAGGATTCACAGGAGAATCCCATACACCCTCCTGTTTTTTACCATTACTGTCTAAGAAGCTCTATTGAACAAGCATTTCTCTATAGCTCTATCTGCCACAACTTGTTGTGGCTGCCCTGGGGCAGCCAAGACAAGCAAAAGAGAATGACAACAGGCTTTCTCACAAGACAGTTTGGGCATTGGTCACAGTACAAATTTTGAGCATTATAAGGTCACATACTATATGGTTCAGTCTGTCAGTCACTCCATACACAGATCACATCTGCTTCTGGATTACAGATTACATCTGCTCCTACCACCAAATTCAAGTCTTTGAGTAATTTGTACCAAGGACTGACTTTAAAAACATTTACGCCGCCTAGTCCTATGTACCCTAAGGGTATTCTCTGAACCATGGGAAGGCACTAGAGACTGGAATTAAAGTGTGCCCTAACCCCAAATTTATGTAGCAAACGTACAGGCAGAGGCATCATGGAGGACATTATTCTTAGCTTGTTGAGATGGGCATATCCTGTAGCTGTGGAGATTACATTTCCTTCAGGAAAGGCATTTGTGCCCTGGCTGCCTACTTCCATGGAAATGGGGCTTTTTACAGGTTCAGGGGGAATACAAAGATAAGCTGGTATAGGAGCTCACAGGAACATATCTATCTGAGGAGTTCCTAACGCCACAGTGTCTTCAAAGGAACACACTGTCATCCTTGGCTTTTGGGTTTTTTTTTACCTCTCTCCTTTTATTTTCGCACTTTTTTTTTTATAGCTCTATTCTTTTCTTTTCCCTGAGGTTTTTGATGTCCACAGCTCTCTCCAATTAACCTTGTCCCCTCACCCTTAAAATGAATGCTATGTCTCTAAAAAGCTTTGCTTTCCCTAGGTAATAGGACATTGTCTCCTCCTTTCCCTGCTCCCACCTTTTGGTATCCTCCCCCAATGCCTGTTTAATTCAGCATTCTCATTACACTTAATTTCTTTGCCTACATTTCTTCTTCCACCTTCTCCATTAAACCTCCTCCCTATTGCCTTACAAGTCTCTCCCTTTCTTATCTAGTTCATTTTCTCCACTAACCATTCCTTCCTTCCCCTTTTATCGTGTTCAGCTCCTACTCCCCCATTTCATTCCTACCCACACAGCATGCATTGTGCCTTTCTCCCTCCGCCCCAGTTTCCAACCTCCTCATTATATTTAATTTTCCTGAATTCTATTCAGGTTCTTGTATCAGCCTTCTCTAGGTTCAAATGTTCCCTTCGTTATATTGCTGTATATTTCTCTTTTCCCTTCCCCGTTCATTCCCTATCCATCCTCTCCACTTTTAACCATAGTAGGATAGGTCTTCTCATTAACAGCTATGACCTATCAAAATTTTGGACATAAGATGCTGTGATCAGGAATAAAGCGCCTGCATCCCCTTGGGCTATTTAAGTGTCTTCTCCTATCGCTCATCCTCCATGTGCTTTCCTAACCAGGGATGAACCATATAGTTTAACCTTGGACAGGCAATGCTCATGGAACCAGGCACACATTATATCACACTACTCAAAAACAACAGCTCTTTCTGGCAGGACAAGATCACAACTTGCCATTTCCTCCATGAATACTAAAATCAGTCCAATTTCAGATTTCACTAGCAGACTGACAGACTCTCTCTCACACCCTTGCCAGCATGAGCTGGTGCATCCCTGTGTGTGCACATCCCCCAGGATGAGCAGGGAACACTGCCCTGTGTCCACTGCTCAGAAGTAACATGAGCTCTAAGGGAAGCTATGCCAACCACCAGATGCCAAAGGACAAATAAAATCCTTTCTCAGTGTGAGGTGTGGATTTTTCCAGTAGACAGAAGGGCATGATTATAATGAGTTATTAAAAAAAAAAAATCAAGAAAGTGAGATCAACAAACAAAATCCAATTAAGGAAATCACTCAATCAGCCTCCCAGGGCTGGGGTTGGTCAGGGAGCCATTCAGTAAGACTTCCAATACAGAGCCTTGAGGCTGTACAAAGATGGTTATTTTCCATGCTATGCTGATCTAAACAAAAGCTATACTTAACCTCCTTCAACCTCCTCTTCACTCCCAGAATCAAATGACTACATGCTTTGGCTTTTTAACTCCAAATGGAAAAAAACATAATACCTGGTGAGAGATGTTGTTCTCAGCAGGAGGGCTGGCATCGAGCAGAGAACAAACACAAGCACTGAGCACCCAGGCTCTTGGAGATACTGTAGCACTGTAGCCAAAAAAAACCCAACCAAATAAAATTGGCATTTTACATTTTCTGTTGAAAAAGCAAGCTTGTACATACACTTATCCCATCTGATTTTGAGATAGGGTGGTCTGAAGGCCAGAGTAGAAACCCGCTCTCTGGGCTTCATCAGATCTGAGAGAAGGAACCATGGCTCCTAGGATCCCCCAGAGCAAAGGTGACAACTGGACATCATATCCACAAACCTTAACTAATGCCCCTTCTGCACTTGCCACTCAGCTTCTAATGTTCTTCCATCCCCCCCTCACCATCTGCCATCTCCCACTCCTCTCCTTCAAACCACACACAGAGGGAACTTAACTCAGCACCGTCTATAAAACACTCTGCCCCATAACTTTAAGGCCTAGCTAAACTGACAGGAAGAATTCATCCTCTGCTTTTGATGCCAGTTACACAGAAGTGTCATTCTTCAGCAAAGGAGCTGCTGCTGCTGCAGCTGGGAAGATGTCTTTTTAATCCAAAATGTTGGGGCCTTGTGCTAAACCATTTCATCATCATCATCCCCCTCCCCTCACCCCCCC
>NW_010290270.1:5942-31261 GCF_000700745.2 Antrostomus carolinensis | reverse complement strand
AAATCCTTGAGGTGCTTCTGGTAGCCAGTTGCCATAGGAACCCTAATCTTTATCTCTTTTGCTTGTTAAAGAAGCTGTCATCAGTATTCTCCTTTACGGGCTGCTCAGTCCCTCTCTTCCCTTTAACCCTTCTTCCCTCAAAAAAGAGATTAAAAATTGAGAAGAATGTTTGACAACACTCCTTTCTTCCCTCCTCCCCTTCTCCACAGTTCCTATAAGCTTTTCAAGTCCAAAATACAAAATTTGGCAGCAGCAGCAGCAGCCACCATGATGCAGAGGGGTGCATTTGGCCCACGTGTTCTCTGGACTGAGCAGATAGAGGAGGAAACAGAGAGGAGTTAAGACAGAGAGCAACAGGTAGGGTAACACAGCTTGAGAGCCACACATTACAATGACAGACACCTAATGCCAATCATTTTAGATGAAAGCTTTCCAACCCTTCTCATGACACCTCCCACCTCCTGCAGTCTCCAATATCAGCCTTGTCCTACCTCACTACACTTAAGCAGTGAAATTTTAATGCAATTAGTGAGTGAACAGCCCTAAAAAGAGTTTTCAGATCTGAAAGCTGAAAGTGGAATGTAAAGCAAGCTAAACATACAAGAAACACCAAGAAGACAAGGTATCAGCAAAGGCCTGGAGCTTTTTAACATGAAGCAGGTTTTCCCCTGCCATGGAACAGAGATCTAGGCCAGAATTACATAGGTTGCAAGCAAACCTTGTTTCAAGCTGGTCTTAAGCCAATCCTTAGAAGGTGATAACTCCCACTCAGAGACACTCACCCCACCACCACTCCTCACCATGGACTGGCAACTGAAATGGCAAAGGATGCTGGGTGAAGAAATAAAGCTGTCTGGCTTTGTGTGCACATGCAATAGTCTAAACCTGCTTTCCATCTCAGCAGGTGCATACATATGCTAAATGCACAGATTCTGAAGCTGTTCTTCCCTCCATAACACTTTCTAGTGCAACAAATACCATCCAGAAAAAAAATGATCCTACCTCTTTCATCCACATGGAAGAAAAGACCTAGAAAATTAATAGCATCAAGATGGGAAAGAACAGGCAAAAGGGAAACCTCAAGAAGCTGAATTCCTAGTGCATGCAACACTGAGCCAGGCTAGCAAACCAGGGTCCTATTTACCTGAAACAACTAGGTAATCCTTCATTCACAGCACAACAACAACAAAAAAAAAACCCTCACATCATAGCTGAGGCATCAGTTTCAGGACTGATGCATTATTTGGGCATACCCAGGGATCTTCAGCAGCTGTTTACTGGCATATGAATCATGGTCCTCATGGAAGACTTTGCAATGCCCAGCCTGCCTCCAGAGGATAAGGGCACAACTCTGAAAGCAGCTGGACTGCTGATTTCTAGCTAAATAAAGACTTGGGCTGGCCTGCATTTAGCTGAAAGATCCAGCAGCTCCAGCAAGTCAGCACCAGAGAAGCAGCTGCTGCTAGAGTGTGTTTTACAACCACTTGCCCTATTGCTGCACTTGCAAACAGGTCCCCTGCTTGTCCAGCACAGGTGGATGCTCTTACATCTCTATTTAGCAGGACTGCAACTAGGCTTCCTCCACTGCTTTTAGAAAGATATCTTCTTAAATTAACAGCCCTTTAATCTAATTAATTCAGGTGAAGACTCAAATATCCACCAGGCATAATTCAGGTGAAGACTCAAATATCCAACTTTGTAATGCAAGCTTTACCCACACTAGTCCATACCCTGCCAGACTGTCATTTCTTAGGATCTGGATCCTCTAGACATTCCTGTTTCCCAGGAGCATTGGAAACAGCACTTCAAGCATCCCTCTCTGGGTATACGTATGTCTGTGTGGTCAGGCCCACAAAACTGTGCTCTGTCAGAAGTCTCCTTTCCTTGATAAACATGGTTCTTGTTCTTCAGCAAAGCAATTTTTAAATTCAAGTTTCCTCTCCCCTTCTACCTTGCTTTTTCCATTTCTCTGTGAGGGCTGCTGTTTTGAAGATGTGTGCACAGGAATCCCAAGGGGCTTTGCTAGCCCCTTTTTATAGTGTATATTCCAGGCTGACAGAGGGTACAAATCAGCAGTAAAATATTGTGGAGGTTATTTCTTCTGCTTCAATCCCCATTAGCCTCCTACTTCCAGTTTTGCTCAGAGATTCATAGCTGAACAACCTCAAAAAGAAACTCAGTTAAAATAATTGAGCTTCCTCCAAGTTTGTATCTGAACTAGAAAGAGGTGGTCAGGGAGCGAGGGGAAAATTGTGCAAGATTTAGCCAGTAAGCATTAATCATTTGCTGTTTATTTGAAATTAAACTTCCAGTCACTCAGAAGGTTTGCACGCTCTATTTTCACAAACTTCATGAGGCAAGCACCGTAATGAAATAAGTGGGCATTGCCAATAGCTTGAGGGCTTCTTTGCAGGAGCTTGGCACAGCAGTTTTCATTGCTTTCCCCTCCCAGCTCAGTCCATGCAAAGTTTTCACAGGGTCCTCCTCACTCAGTTTACAAATCCCTGCTGTGCTAAGACTTCTCTGCCACCACCTGCACTCCCTCAGTGACTCAGGCTTATTAAGATAGCTTCTGTTTTTCTAGTTCCTCACCTCCAACACACTCAATGCATTAAACCACACACTCCTACACATATGTAAAATCCTCCCCCAACCACCTTCTCTCATCCAACTTTCCTCCTACAGTTCTTGCACTCCCCCATCCTGGGATGACAGAGCCAGTCAAAACCCACTCAAATGAGCTCACCCTTTAGTTGTGCTCCTGGCTTCTGTCAGGCATCTTTGTGAGCTGGTGCTTGTAGCCACCAGGATAAAGAGGTCTGAAGTAGGAGTATAGATCTCTTCTTCCCCCAGCACAGCTTTCAGCAAAGTCAAGGCTTGTCACATACAGAAGACCAGCCATGACCAGGCGCGTGGTGGGGAGAGGCCACAGTGCTGCACTGTGGCTAGGTATACATGCTACGTAGGAGGTCTCAGTCTGACCCATAGGCTGTGTACAAACAGCAGTCATGGTGTGCTGCGGACCAGTTTGGGAACCTACTGGCTCCTTTACAGGGCAAAGCTTTGTCCCATGCAAGATGGATTTGCATATCACTACTCCAGCTGTAAGAGGTTTCAGGCAACAAAAGCTTCTCATCAGGTTTTGGGACCAGCAGGTACTCTAATTTCCCACCAGATTTTGGATGCAGTGGTGCTTGTGTGGTCACCATAGGTAAGGGGAGGCTGAGACAAGGTGATAAGAGTCCTTCCAGCCCCTGGGTGCCACTGCCTGTGCTGGCAATAGAAGGACCATGGGCTGCAAAGAGACACTGGCACTGATGGGGAAAACAAAAGAGGCTTTTGCCAAAGGCAGGGGATTTGCTCAGGTCAACATCTCTGCTGCTGTACAGGGCTCTGCACACATGCTCGTGCTTGCTTTTGTTCCTGCTTTTCCATGACCAGTGACAGGTGGGGAGGAGTGGGATGTGCATGAGGAAGGAGGACAGGGTGGGAACAGAGAACACGTTCCTAGCATTCAGGGATATGTGTAGGGAGAGTTGTCTGTCTGAATCAGAAAGGGCCTCAGGACTGGGGAGGCAGAGGGCTTGCTGAACCATGGGTCACCTCGGAAGGAACAGGAAAACAGGAACAGATTTCTAATTCTGGCAGTGTCAGGTGGGAGGAGGGAAAACGGCTAAGAAGGCGGCTGAAGCAGAAGGAGTGCACAGATCAGATGTAAAGAGGGAATCTGCATCCTTTGTACCAAATGTAGTCACTCTTAAAATCATCTTCTGTCACACTTTTGTACTGATTAAGAGACAGTGTTCACTTCCAAAGCATACTTCTGTGCATCTTCATTTCATAACCACTGGGAAATTCCTGGAAACACCTGGAGTAAGGCAAACAGATTCACTTCGTGTGCAAATGGCTTTGCGGTTTCCCCGATCTGTGCATGTGTATTTGACATGCACCACCCCTGCTCCAACATTAAGGTCTTTCTTGAGCAAAGACTTCCATGTCTAACCTGTGATGTGCATAAGCAAGTGACCCTGCTGGAGACCTAGGAGAGAATTTGAACTATGTCCATCTCAGGTGAAAAATCCTTCATTAACTGCACTGCAGCCCTTCCAACCACCTTCTCCAGTTGAATGGGTTTCTGATTTTCCCTGCACTCGACTGCTTTCTGGAAAACAGGAGTCAAATTAATTTTGTTCCTCACTTAAAGGCAGACACACAGCATATAACCTCTTCTCAGTGACCAAATGTGCAGCATGAGCCTTGCACATAAAACACTACATGCAAACAAAGCTAGGGAGAAGAGACACAGGCAAAAGAGAAAGGCTGCCTTCAGCTTCTTCAGTTGTTTTGTTGGGTTGCACATTTCACACTCTGGAAAGTTGCTGGATTACTTTGCTCAAAGTGACATTTAATCACTATAATTATGGGTCCTGATAACTGAACAGAAGAACTGCACATTCACTATTCAGAGAGCAGTTAAGACATCAGCAGCAACAGAGGCAGCCGCTGAGATAAGACTGCTCATCTTTGAGCCTGAAGATATCATTCCTGCGGGAGAAGGAGATACTGACATCTGGACACATACTAACCCAGGCCTCTGTCTGTGATGAGCTGCCAATAAGTGCTTCAGCTCCCGTTAATTATGGTGGCATTTCTACAATGATGAGAAAACTTCTCTGTGGAGAAGGGCTCTCATCAGGAAATTGGTTCAATTGCAATTAACATCTTTGAATATCCAAATTTAACATCCTCCTTGAGCCTTCTTCCTTATTTCAGGAAGTTTGTGATCAATCAAGTCCTGAAATAGATCTGGCATTTGGAGAGTGGGGAGGAGTTGTATGTTTGGGGACAGGAGGGTTAAATACACAACAGTTTCAAAATCACCTAGCTGTCTCTAGCAGTATTTCAACCTCTCACTCCATAGGTATTATTTCCACAAAAGTTACTAGCATCAACATCACCACTATTTAAAGTCAGAATAGGTGACAGCTCCATTCCCTTGCATCAGTCCTGTCTTCAGGTTGAGCTACAGAACAGGATCTGAGGCACATACAGCCAGAACCCCACAAGCATCACCTCCCAGAACAATTAATACAGTGTGCTATGCAACACATTTTTCTCTCCCCCCTGCCAAAACACAAACTCATGATTTTCACTTTCTAGGGCTCTCTGTCACTCTGTCAGTCCCCACCTACTGCAGCTGAGAGGAGCGCAAGCGGATGCCAAAGGAGAAAACAAAACCAGCAACTCACCTTGCTGGTCTTGCTCTGGACCCCGCTGCATCTGAAATATTCAGTACTCCCAGCAGCAGCCCTGCTATAACCTAACTCACAGGAACTCCAAATGGAAATATTTCCAGTATACATATTTCCAGTATACATACTTTTTAGGATGAAAGAAAACAGGTTTTCTGTCCCAGGCATACGTGAAAAGTCTATAGACCTAGCCAACAATTTTCCTCATCTTGTACCACAACAACAAATCTGAACACTTGATGCACTTACTTTATAACACTATTAACCACTAGGGGAAAAGCAGCCATTCACAGAAAGGTTCTAGCAAAAATTTCACTGCTAGCTAGCTATTAGATTTCAAAAATAAAATTCACAGCAAATGTCATCAGAAGACTAAATTTTATGGCTCTTGGGTCATAACTATGAAATGGATTTTTTTTTTTTAAATAGTATGAGAAAGACCCAAAACAACTTTTGCTGTATTATATTAAGTTATATAAAATTTGATTTCCTGGTATATGATATTAGACCTTCCCCAGCTTTAAAAACCCAGACACTGAGTGCTTATAGACTTAGCTAGGTAAATCACTTTAACTTAGAGAAACGCTACAGTCTGTGAAATTGAAATAAAACTTAATACCACTCTAGGTTCTACACTACTATCTCTCACCATAAATGTCCAAAGCAAAAAAACTTTCAGTGAAACATGAAAAACAAGTGTAAGAGGCACATGAATAAGGTGCTGTCTTGGACCACACTACAGCTGCTCATAAGTTCATTTACATCTATTCAAAAATCAAGAAAATGTTCTTCAAAAATCACAGTTGGGCAGTAGAGCCCAGTACAGTGACAGCGGGAATCACTAGGAGTCTGTCTGTTCTATTCTAATGGATACCAAATCAGACATGATACAAGTACAAAAGTGAATAAGTTAATCCTATAAGCTTTAATACTGAGTCAATCTTTGTTTTCAATGGGGGATGCTGCTGAGACAGAGACAGGAAAAAACTTGGATAAAGGCCTGTTCAAAGAAATCTAAAAGGCAGAATAAGAGAAGTAGGAACTAGTGAGCTGGTGGGTTAGAAAACCATAGCACAGCATGAGGGCTTAATAGGTGAGAACACAGCACAGAGGGGGCTTGTGATGTTCAATGCCTGCCTGTGAGTGGGCCCTCCGGCAACAAAAGAGCATCATTAAACCTTCGGCAGGGCTGCATCTTTTGACTGAGCAGGTGAGAGAGACAATGAAGTTATCAACTAAATAATATTTATGAGGAGCTACACCCACTATTATGACTCATTAGAGAAAGTTAGGAACTAATAATTGGGGTTTCCTTGTCCAAAATTATTCTGCATTTAATACTCTCTGTGCAGTAGCTGTTATAAATTCATCACCTTGTCTTTCAAATCACAATTTCTCTATATTCACAGTGAAAAAGATCTTGACTGTGAGGAGACACAAATAAAATTGAGGGGTTCTGAAATTACTAATTTTGGGGCTCTCAAAACCAGGTTCATTTCAGTAAAAGAAAGAAGACAACAGGAAAGCCAGCTGTAGGGAATCCCATAAGAATTCCACCCACTGGTGGAAAACAAATGGGGAATAACCAGAGATGAGCGTTCGATCAATCCACTCAGGTAACCAAAGAGGCAGGCATACAGGAAAGGTTGCTGCACTGCACTGACGGTCTGAAGGCAGCCCAGCTTTCCATGCCTTCTTCCAGTGGGTCAGCAGCAGAGAGAACCTGTCACATTCCAAATATCACATTCTAACTGCAGAGGGAATGAGAACAGCAGAGATCACAAGCATAAAGCAAACTTCAGTCTCAGGGCAGGTCAAATTTTTGTCCTCTCACCCTTGATAAAACCCCTCTAAAATTTTTGCACTTCAAGGCATAAATTCACAAGAGGTTATTAAAAGCGTAATATTATTCAGAGTCTGTGAAGTCCTCCGTCACACCCCAGCACTTCTAGTGTTCCACATCATCCATCTAAAGCCACTTAGTCCTTGGTCACATTTAAAAAGAAAATTCCCCTTTAGCTCCTAACTCACATTGCCATGACAGAAACCAACAAAGTGAACCCTTTAACTTTAAACTGCATCTTTGTTTCTCTATTACATAAGCTCTGTTACTGCACACACATGGACAACATGCTGACACACACATTAGGACAACATGGATCACATAGGTAGTTCACATCAATATATACACAAGACAACTTGAACTACATAGATATATACATACAAGCATCTATAAAAAGTTTCCAACCTCCGTGTATTCCAAGGATGCTTGTCTTTCCACCGGTCCCACATCCCTGAGAAACTGTGCCGGCTCCCACACCTTCTGCCCCCAGCACACAATGCTTGTCTTTCTTGCCAAATGCATGAGCTGCCTGGCACAATGGCAGAAAAACAGTAGACCCAGGGAGGCTTGAGGAGTGTCCTGTGGCTGCTGCTGTGTATGTGAGGGGGGAAAATATGGAGGGGGTTTGGGGGGAAGAGGTGGTTCCAGAGATGTCATTGGAACCACTGTCATGTCAGTAGGTTTCACTTCCCTTTTTTTTTAATATATTTAGGTCAAAACATGAGTAGTTACTTAAAAAAGGAAAAAAAAACAACCTCCCTGGCTTATTTTTTCCATGGAGGACCTGACAATATTTGAACATCAGGAGAGCGAGTAAAAACAGAACAAGCAAAACTCAATTTCCAGATGCTCCCAAAATCTTACTTTAAATCCAGGGACCATGAGCATCAAGAGTTAGAGTAGGAAATAAAGAACCCCTTGCCTTTGCCTCAAACAGGTAACAGCCACTGGGGCTTTGCTAAAAGCTCTAAGTGTTGTAGCCTTTGATAATGAATACTGACATCAAGCAAAGCATATAACACCACTTACCTCTGTAACACAGTTTAATAATAATACACTACCACAGTTTGCTGGTACATCTTTACACAAGTAGGAAGAGGCTACTATATTCATCTTAAACATTAGCAGCTTTGCTTACAGACACAGAAAAAGTCAGAGTGGATTCAAGAATAAATTTACTTCAGTTACAGCACACAGCAATAGTCCATCCCATGCTAATGGCAACTCTTCTGCTTTTTGTCAATATGTTCTTTCTATTGGGAATTTGGATGGCTATTTAGCTGGTTCATTTGCTGTTTTGTGTCACATACCATCATGTCTTCTCTGCTGGTGTTTTCCAGCTTTACAACTGAGGATTATCCTTTTGGGCTGATCATCCCTTTGCCAAAAAGGTAATGCTGTGAAATACAGGAAACGGGTATAACAAATCTGGAGAGGAAAAACCTTTCATAGATGTCCTCCAACTCTTTAATCTTTCCATTCCCTAACTGCACACTTCCCCTTAACACCTGCTAACCTCCTGCCAAAATGGTTGATCTTCCATGCACACAAAAAGAAGTCTCTTCCTCATGACGTGATTACAGCATCCACTTTCTGAAGCTTGCCCAGCCTTTGCTGACCAAGGGGCACTACCAAGCCTCCATGGTCTCAGTGCTCCAAAGGTCACTAAGCCAACTCAGCCAGGGAGCAATTTAGTCTTTCTCCTTCCTAGGACATCCTATCAGCCACATTTTTCTGGCACCTCTGCCTAGTAAATCAAGGGACTCGCTGACCTGGGCTTGCATCACTGACCTTCACCTGGAGTAACTTCAGCTTCAATAACTGCTGCTTCTGCTATAAGCGACCAGCCCAGGACACTGGGCATGATACTCCCAAAGAAGCAACTTCAATTTAGAGTGATCTCATCATTACTACTACTTTTAATGCTTGCCATAATTTCTGCATGGAGATAAATAAATCCCCATCTTCTCTCAGAGACTGAGACACTCTTATGAAATATTTCCATTCAGCATTTTTTCCAAACAGCTTCTTTAAAACGTCTTTTTTTAAAACCAAAGCTGACTCACCCTCTAATGCAAGACAGTCTGACTCACAATTAACACTTTGATGTCCACAGCTCATTTTGGTCAGCAACTGGTTTAGCCATATAAGGAAAGAGTGAGTGTCACGAGGATGGAGCCAGACTCTTCTCAGTGACAACCAATGATAGGAAAAGGGGCAATGGGTGTGAGCTGGAACACAGGAGGTTCCGCTTAAACTTGAGAAGAAACTTCTTTCAGTAAGGGTGACAAAGCACTGGAACAGGCTGCCCAGGGAGGTTGTGGAGTCTCCTTCTCTGGAGACATTCAAGACCCGCCTGAACGCCTTCCTGTGTGATCTCATTTAGGTTCCTGCTCTGGCAGCGGGATTGGACTAGATGATCTTTCAAGGTCCCTTCCAATCCCCAACATTCTGTGATTCTGTGATATCCTTGTACTACATGTAAGGGGAAAGAAAGGAGAAAGCAAAATGTACTTTAAACATCCAATTCAGTTCCAGACCATTGAGAAATACTCAGGATAAATCTGCAGAGAAAGGAAAATTGTTTTAGTACCCAGAGACTTATTACAAATTAGAACAGAAATGAAATTTTTCAGCAAGAGACAGATTTGCACTTTCATGTTCCCAGGCTCAGATGAAAAGGGGGATCCATACAAGAGTTATTTTGCTAGAGGGGTTTCTTTTTCTCATTTAGCTTCATCAAAATCCTCATGATAAAACTGAACAGCACCACTTCAGAAATGAAATAACAATACAGAAATAATTGCCCATTTACAAATAACTTGCAGTGGAATTTATTACTTAATACTGCTGAAGTATCTAAAAAGGGGAGCCCTAAAAATTAGGCCCAAATTTAGGTCAGATATAAACTGCTACCGCTTCACCCATGGGAAGTCCACAGTTCAAACAGCAAGGACGGCATCAACATCCCTGTTACAGCCCCACAACCCTGACCCAGGGAAAGCTCCTTTGAGGTGGATCCAGTTAAACCATCTGCAGCAATTTTCCAGAGCAATCCAAGAAGCTGGGGAGCAGGTCTTACCAACATTAATGGAATCCAGAAGATGGCTTGCCTTTAGCTTTCTTTGAAAGATCTCCAGGTTAGCCTCAGAGCTTGGCCTTCACCTTGCTGTGGACATCACTAATAAAACTGAAACAAGGTCTTTGCCCACTTGGGAGCAAACTAGTATCTCCTACACCCAGGCTCCTGGGTAACTTAAAAGCAGTAATAGACTTCAGTCCCAACTAAAGTGAAACAAATATAAACTCACAATCTAGAATTTAAGAAGCTGTTTACTAGGTGGATTTCTTTAAAATCATTTTCTGATTAAATAGGATGAAAAGGAGACAAGAGACTGGGGGAGGGGAAGGGAGATATTTTGACATAGCGACTAGAAATCAATTTTAAGTGACACAAGGCAAAACAGACCATGTTTTGGAAAGCAGGGTTCAGGGACCTCAAGACACTTGTGTAAACACACATAATGAAGCATTCTTGCTCACAATTCTTACCTAGATACCAACAGACAGAAAAATTCCCCTCACTTCACGTGCTTCCTCTCTGCTCTGGCAGATGTTAGCACCCAGTCCCGCTGCACCCATGCATTTTTTAGTTCAGTCTGTGTTTAACATCTCATGAGATCACAAAGACCAGCACTTTCAGCAGACACTTTTGCAGGCCAAAAGTGTGGGACCAGTTTCTAGAAAACCCTCTGCCTGGAGGCAGAAAGCACTGCCAGTGCCCATCTCTGCAACAGCTGAGCTCTGTACAGGAAAGGTGACTTTGAGAGAAGTTGTGCTAACCTGCAAACATATTTCAAACCTGTTGGAAAGGAGCAATAGTCCTATCCTGTTCCTCACCCATAGTGGAGGCACACTGTAAGCCCTCCTGTCACGAGGGACACCATTATCACCAGCCCCAGCAGCAGAGCCAGCACTCAGTGGAGAGTCAGGCTCAGTTTTTCTCCAGGATGAGGTAGCCAAAGGTCCAGTTTATCATATGCCTCTGGTTTGTCAGCTGCATGTGTTCACTCATGAATAATGTTCTCCTGCCCAGCTCAGAGGCACATACCCATGCCCTCTCACTGACCGTGTATCATATGCAGACAGGCACACATCTCCAAGCTGCAACTGAGATACATTTATCCAGTGGTTTACATGCACAGCAGTTACGATTAATGTATAGAAAGCAATACATATCAGACCAGTCAACCCTCTTTTTATCTCAGGAATACTAACACACTATCTCCTTAACCCATATCATCTGGAAGTGTCTGCATAATACATCTGCCGGGTGACAAATGAGCAAACTCAGGTGAGAGCCCTGCCAACAGGATAACATACTGTCCATGCTCTCCTGCTCTCACAGGGACAATTTCCTTCCAGCTGCACACCTTAGCTTTGCTGTAACTGAAAAGGGAGGAATGCAGTAAAGCCTGTTGAAAACAAACAAACAAAATCCCTCTGATTTCACAAGGGCAAGGTCTCTAAAGCACATAGGATTTAAGAGGAAAAACTGCATCTGAGAAGAAGCCAGGGCAGAGCTTGTTCCCAGATGCACCCGTAAGCTCACAGCAGGTCCCCACAAACAGACATCACTGCATAGGTAACACCAGGTCTCTGGCACAAACCTCAGGGAAGCCTGGCACCAAGCTGAGGTGTTCCTGAGGTGGCCACAGCCCCACACCTCCATATGGGTAGGGAGGAGCTTGCAGACTGCTGGATAAGGATAGACAGAAGAGATAACGGAGTAGTTCATTGAACATCACAGACTCCAATTGACTGAAGTTTCATGCTCAATGATGTGCACACCTCCCTTGTCCAGAGGAGCTGATAAAATTGTCAGTGCCCTCCTAGCTGTTCCCTGAGGAATTACTGTTGTGATTTGATAGGAAACTCGACTAGATCATCTCTTTCTGAAAAGAACCACCAAGGTCTAAGTAGCAGACAGTCTTAGCTCCCTGCTGAAACCCAGGTTGTAGCAGCTTGTGCTGGCACCAGCCATCCACCCTGCTTGGGCTTGTCATATCATCCTGCCCTCCATCTACTGCTCCAGGACGTGAGAGCACAGAGCCCCCCAACCTGCCTGCACAGCTCAGAGCAACAGTGTCTCTACTTTGTAAAATATCTGCCTTAGTGGGGAGGACTAGCTGGAGCACTGCTCATGGCATTTATAAGCTGCTCTTCCCAATGCACGGCATAACAGCAGGGTAGGATCCTTGGCAGGCAGATCCTTTGCCTAGGGGCACAAGGGCAGATTGAGGAGAAACACTGTCTATCAGGCTGCTTTGGCTGAGAGGAATGAAGGTCAAGGGCTGTGGGAGAGAACAGACAGCTGAAAAACTGTACTAGGAAGGCAGCAGTCAGCAAAAGGGCTCCAAACCTACCTATATACACCCACTGAAATCCTCTATAATGCCGGAAAGATCCTCAGCCTAGTTGAAAATCAGAGAAAGTCTCTTAGATGCCTGAGGCCCATGTGTCCCCAAGCAGGTACCCCAAAAGTGCTATTTACACCTCTACCAAACTTTTGGAAAATTCAGTTTAACCTTTATTCCTGAATCTCACCTCCTGCAGTAAGAGAACAGCTTGCCCTTCGCCATCCCAGCAATGCTGCAGGGATTAATGCATTTCTGTACAGAGTTTTGAAAACCACTTTAGAAGTCGTCAGAATTTGTCGTTCTTCCCAGAAAATGCTTCAGAGAGAGGCTTGTGCTCAGCATGCAGGGGACGAGAGCAGAGACCCAACCTCAGCAGCTGCCAGTGTCCCCAGGCAGAGGTGACACTGGCACAGCATCACAGGGATACCTGGCGCACAGGTCACTGTCTGCAAGCCAGCACACTCTGGTAAGCATTCCCACGCACTGTGACAGCAGATGCAAGAGTAGCTGTGCTCAAACACTCAGCAGCAATAACCAGACAGTGCTATTCTCACTTGTCTTCAAAAGTCAGAGCAAGGGCCAACACTGTGGTAATGAGCAAGGCAGATGGATCCCCAAAAAACCATCAGGAGCCCTGTGTCTCCACTCCCACATGGGCAGAAATGCACGTTCCTATCTGGGTAATGAAAGGGACACTAAGAAGAACAAGGAGAGACAAAAAGAGTTAAACAAATGTCACAAGAACAAGAGAGAAAACAAAAGCAATGACACCCACATAAGCCTTCAGGCAGTTTCTTGCCAGCAAGTACATCCTCAGCACTACCCACAGCTATTCACACCACTTTCCGTCCCCCATTATGTATTAATAATTCTTGTTGATGGCCCTTTTGCTAACACTTTACTGACAGAGTGGTTCAGGTCCGGGCAGTAAAAAACATCAAGAACAGTCAAGCCGAGCAGAGCCTGCCTGGCTCAGAGGGAGCAAGAGCACATGAGAGGGCAAAGCAGCCAGCACAGGTATTAACACTGCAGTAGTGATCCAGCATTTTTCAAAACTTTGCTTTACAAACTGCACCCAGTCAGTAGCATGGCAAAATTGTATGAACTGACCATCTAATACAGTAGTTCAGATCCCATCAGCTTAGGCAAAAGAACCCTGTTTGCCTGGTTTAGTTTCCTTTCTGTTAAGTAGCACCTCTAGCCTTCATAGTACAAGCAAAAACTAAAGCATCAGACGACCTATCCTAAAGTATTCTAGCTCCAGGAATACCGATTTTCCTGACACAACCAATTCCAAACAGACAAGTCACTAAAATTTGAAGCACCCTCACAGAAGAATCAGTTAAGTTGCTCCAAAATTCATTTACCTTTTACATTTCACAACTATTCTGTTTCTCCTATTTATTTTTTAAACCAGCTACAGTGGAATGTTAACCTCACCTGTACAGAGTTTTCCATGCTTAAAAACACAATAAAAGATTCACGGAAGGAAAAAGGGTGGCTTCACACTTGGAAAAGTCGACACAAGCCAGCAATTGCTAGAATTGCTCATTCTAGCATCTTTCTATATAATTGAGATTTCCTTTACACTGCAGCATCCTGATAGACCCCAGAAGCTGAGAGCAATATCCTTTGGATCCACAACTGTTCCTTCAGTGCATATTTACTGACTTCCAGCCCATCATTCTTTATTTGGAGCTATATTTTTATGCACAAAACAGTAGTTTTCAGAGGAGGCAGGAGTTATTAAAAAGTTCATCTGTTCCAGCTGCTTATTTCTCACTTAAACTCATCATTAATCCTCTTTTTATGACACCATAATTGTCCCTATGGCAACCAATTATGATGTCACAAACAAGATTAAAATTTTAGATAGGGGAACAGAATTAGCTTCTTCATTATTTGTTTAAGTCTCCAGTGGCTGTCACATCTGATCAAATCACTGGCCCGTGAGTTCAAGAACTCTCTTTTCAGTATCCCACCAATACCCAGTGTGTTAAGGGAAGGCAGCCAGAAACACAAGCAGCGGTGTGTGCCCAGTGAAGGATGGAAAGTTGTATTGCACTCAGAGAATCCCTTTCTGGCCCCTGCAGGTGATTCTCTTGCCCCCTGAAGCAACAAACCACTGGCAACTCCAGTGACATTGTGAGTATACTCAGTAGTCAGACCTGCTATAAATATGATTCATTTTCACATAAAAGCCTAATCCTTCTTTGGATCCTACTAAATAGTCCTCTTCAACGATTTGCTGGCAACAGTGAAGTCCCTATTAAATACACACAAAACAATCATGTAAGGCAAGTAAACGAAAAGCCCCTGAGCTCACTTATTTCATCATATTTTCTTCTACTCAAACTAAATAATGGCAGTCTATCATCCCTCTTCCTGCAGAATAACCACAAATACATTTGAATTCCTGAAGTTATTTACATTACCCTTCTCTAGTTTTTTGGGTTTTTTTTCATTTCATTTGTACTTTTTCAAGTTCCCAACAAATCAAAGAAAGAAAAAAGGAAAAAGAACAAAGAGGTCAAATATCAGCCACCCAGATACCATTCAGCACATTATCAATAATCTGAGGTGTCACATATTCAAGATAAAGATGCCTTGTACCCATTCCTCATGCCACAGGTTTGGTTTGTGTCATTCTGGTGAGGTGAATGAGTCAGGGCAGCAGCAAGAGTCAAGCTAACATCAAAGCTCATCAAAAAAGGTGGCTAGCCCATGGAATAACACCAGGACCTGCACAAAGGCACCAACCCCCCCCCACCTCTGATACATGCCCCTTTTACCAGCCAGCTCTGGCTTTGAACCATTAAGAAACAATCCTCAGAGGCCAATATAGTCATGTGTAATCCACGCATTTCACTTTCCAGATGATCTCCCTTAGTTCATGGAAAACATAACAAGCGTGCCAAGATTCCATAGAAAAAGAGATAGAGAGGGCAAGAGATTGACTTTCATGTCCTGCATTGAGGCTGAATCACAAAACACCTGCCTCCCAGCTGCCCTTGCAGCAGGCAAAGGAGTTCCTTTTAAAGATGCAGATCACAGCAGGCAAAATGGAAACATTACTATTTGGCTGTTGGGGTACAGCAGCACTTTTAAGAATTTACATACTTGCAAGTATCCACTAAAAGAAGTCACCACCTCCACTTCAAACCGGATTTCTCTCTTGCCAAAAAAAGAAAAATAAAATAAAATAACCCATGCTTTTACAGAAAAAGTTCCCATGTTTTGCTTTTTTTTAATTTGGAAACATTTGTCAAACACTAAAAAGCACATACATCTATTTGTCCTGTTTGTAGGAGGGATCCACATAAAAACTAATTTTAGCTTTATTTTTGCTCTCCACAGACTGTCTGCAGTCAATAGAGATGGGCTCTTCCAGAGGACAATTTAAAGCCAGAGCCTGAATTAGGCTGGCAAAACGATCCTCTGGAGAAGATTCTCTCGCTTGCTAATGACTGCTGAGGACATCAAGGGAAGGTAGCCTCCCCAACCCAAAATTATCCTTCAAGAATAATTCCTCCCCTTCTCATATTGACTTCTTCACACATACCAGTACTTGCAACTTTTTCAGAGCCAGTAAGAAGTGACACCCACCATCAAGGCATGCACGCAGGGACTGATTCATCACAGCAGAGCCATTAGAAGGAAATGCATTAGTCTTAATGGCAAGAACTGCAGACTCACATGGTCTCTTCCCAAGAAAGTTCTTAATCCTGTGGGAGTTAGATGTCGGGAACAGCAAAACCAGTATAAGCAAACACTTTCTTTGACAAGTCAGCAATCCAATGCCAAGACATAATTTATTGTAATAAACACTGTCTCACTATTTTGCCTATCATTTATATTCCTTTTTGGGATGCAGTTACCAATACCCTTCAGCCTTGAACCAAAGACAGTCATCAACCCTTCACATGGAGCCATTAATAATATGCTGGCTCCCTCTTTCTCAACTGCCCAGACTAGTTGGATGGGAGCTCCTCAGTCCTGACAGTCAATCCCATGGAAATTTGATGTCTACAAAACTCTTGCTCTGATGACCTGAGCACATTGTGGAGCAAACCCAGTGGCCAGAGCATGGTGGGAGAGACCACCATCCAGCCAAGATCCACCACTTCAGAACCCCTCCCCGTGAGAGTGTAAATGCTGATCTAACCACTCCAGTCCATGGTTGGAGCAGCAGAAATGGCTAAAGAGCAGGTCAACACTTCCTGAGGGTGGAAGGCTTTTCAACCCTAACATTAGGCGTTACTTTCTTTCTCTATGTAAGACAAAAGTTGGTGTCCAGTAAGAGACTACTTGAGTTTTTATTAACCAAGAGCATCCTGCCAGTAGCTGCAGAGCCAGACTCCCAGGCACAGAATATTCTCACAAAGAAAAGGAAAGGAAAAACAAACTACTGCCATTAACCATACACCTAATGTACATTCAGCTTTCAGACATCCCTGGAGAATGACCTCCCTGTTTAGCTATAAATATGTGGATGGCCATTCAGTGCCCAATATTACCTTGATAATATACTTTAATCATGACATCAAGCGGCTCCTGCTACTAGTCAGAGGGCACTTCATCTTCCATGTTCATTCAGTCTCTGGTCCTTCAGAAGAGGCTAAGTATCATAGGGCTGATTAACATTAAATGTGGTTATTACAACACATTTCTATCATGGAAAATTAATCATGACCAAGATAGCTTCACAGATGCTACCAAATAACAACATTGGCTTGGCAGAACTCAGCATTTCCATTCTTTGGGAAATTCTCATATTTCAAGTCAAAACAAAATAACTTCTCTCCTGAATCAGAGTGAAAAGAAAAAGAACCTCAGTATTAAGAAATTCTAGGGAATTATAATATAAACTATTATATATTTCAGTTATTAAACTGAATATATGAATGTGTTGCTCATCTATTTAAAAAAAAAAAAAAAAAAAAAATCAGCATCTTCCCCAGATTACTTCAGTTGGAAAATATTATGTCAAAATTTTAACCAAAAAAAGTTCCTTTGGAAATTTTTCAGTCACACTTCTTTACTATAGAAGACTGGAATTACAAGTAAATGTATATGTTGTGGTACCTTCACAAGTATTACCTCATATCTAATTTTCTGTTAGTTTAGAATGAGTGAGAGGTCACTTTACTTTAAGGAACAATTATGTGTTTTCCTATTGCTGCTCTGTTTGAGCAGACCCCTTGCAGAACATCTTTGAAATCTTCCTCATGTTTTTGCAGGCACTCACAGCTCAGCCTCATGAGGCACGAGCTCTCTGGGTGTACCTGCTTGTTCCCACCACTGCCTTGTTTGTACACCTCTGCCACTCCACTCAGACACTGACGCACGCTGTTGTGCCTGCAACCGCCTAACGCTAAGACATTCTCACTGTTTTGCATTTATCCTCCTATTATTTGTGTTTTCACACATAATAGAAGACGCTTTGTCTGCCTGCATAGTAAATTTGCCTCATTGTCTTACAACCTTGCTGCAAAAAGCTGTTCAGATTGATTCACAATAGGGCCAACATTTCCATCAAGCAAATATCACTCTCAGCACCTGACAAATTGTGACACCATTTGCAGAGTGACTGAATCAGAAACAAAAAGCTGCTGCTGGATCCTCAGGCAGGGGTGGCTGGGGAAGGGACTACCATGCAGCAAGTTGGGGCAACTGCTCAGGCTGGGCTCAGCCACAGCAAGACCCAAGAGAGCCCCACATTTTCTGGCCACAATCCCCAGGTTGCCAACGGGAATGCTGACTTGCCAGGGAACAGCCTTTTGAGACAACAGCTGCTTCTCCAACTGGATGGGAATTCACATCTTTCTCTTTTTCAGCCTTTGGATCAAATGGGGGGGAAAGTTGGCTTACAATTTTCCATCCCAGCTTATCTCCTCCTCCTTTTTTTTTTCCTCTGTTTCGCATCCCTAATGGCCTCTTTCAAGCTTGGAAAAAATGCTATTATAAAGAATTACCCGTGCACTCTAAGTACGACTTCCCATCCTCCCTTCCTGCCCCCATTTCATCTTATAATTGTGCATGACCGACTGGAAACAGTTATCTTCGGTCAGCTGAAGTGTCCAAAAGCCTGACTGAGGCTGAAACGATCAAAACTTCTTTCATGAACTACAGCTCCATCAAACACAAGCAGATAGGAGAAGGCACACATTGGAACTTCCAGACTCAACTGCAGGCCCACATCCACACCCTCTAGGAGACAGTCAGATGCAGCTTTCACTTAGTAAGATGCACAGCTGCAGAGGATAGCAAAGTAAGGTTGTTGGTGGCAGAAAGGCAAGGCCATCTGGCATCTTGGCACTTCACATGCGAAAGAGGATGATCTCTTATTTTCAGTAAGCAAAAGACATGAGTAATCTCGGGATAAAGGCCAAAGCCTGAAAAGAAAGTGAATTACCTTCTTTTTCTGCTAAGTCAGGAGAGAGGCATAATCAGCGCATGATGAAAGCTTTCCCTGCTGCTGCCTCTGCTGTGTCTCTCCCTGAACAAACAACATCCCTTAGCGATTAGGAAGAGAGGTGGAATGAACCCAGCACTTTTACAACCACAGGTCAGCTCCCCTCTTCCTTCCATCTCCCTCCCAAAATTACTCATCATATCTCCTGTTCCCACAGAGAGACAGAAGGAGCTGTGAAAAGAGGAGCCCCCACACCAGGGTTCAACAGCTGTGGCTTACTCTTCTGCTGTATTCACTTTGTATGTTTGTTTCACTTGAATTCAGCACAAGACCAGGTACTAATACAAACACCAAACTCAAAGTCTTTCTTAAAAAAAAAAAAAAAATTGGGAATGTAAACAGCTATCGTATGGACAGGTTGAGGATATTCTCACAGTCCTATCAGAGCTGATGGCAGAATTCCATTTGGTTGCTTTCCTTTCAGCTCTAAGGAGGTAGGGGTAAGGAGAGAAAAGTGTACTGCACAATCCAGAGATTGGGGAGAAAAGACCATAGCGCCCAACCAAAGGATTAGAGAAGGCTTTTCTTTTAAATTCCCTGTTATCTGATCTGTCACATTTTCACCAGATGTGAGGTGAAAATTGGGAAGAATGCATTACTTGATCTTGAATAGGTGACTCTGGGTGACTACATATGGAGAAATTAAAAACATTTATGTCTTAAAGATCTCTTCCAGTTACCAGTTATAGCCATAAGAGATAGCTTAGCTTTGTGTCTTTCATTAAAAAAAAAAAAAAAAAGATTTACTCCATTAAAAAAAAAGAAAAAAAGATATCATCATATCTGAGGCTTATCTGAAACACATTCATTAAGGGAAAAGCTGATACACAATCTCTCTGGGTCCATTCTGCCCTGGAGAGCATTTCTCAGACTGCTTCCAGTTTGAAACTGCCCACAGGCTTGAATGAGCATGCATAATGCTTGGCTTATGTTGTTGATGGCCATCACACCCCCAAGAGGTGTCTGGACAGAAGCTTGCTGTGGGCTGGGAGAGTTCAGGCTGCAGAGGGAAAGACGTGCAGTATCCTCTCTAGAAAGCAGAAAAGCTTCACTCCAGCCAGTCCTCCCTATGAAGGGCACCAGAGTCTTCCAGGACAGACTATCCACCACCATCCCTGCTGAAGGCTATGGTTTTTCTTCCTTTCAAATGGATTAAGGTTTAATAGATAAGGGGATGTTTTGGAAAAGACCCCATATGTCACTTGTTCTAATGCCATAAGGTTCGTGGTTTCTAATCACCACATATAAGCTTTATGAGAGGGCATCTTAACTGCTGTATTGGCCTCAGTTCAGTTCATAACTGCCCCAGCATCACAGCCAACATTAGTCATCCCTCCCACTATCTGCTGAAAGAAGACAAACAAATAGCTGGCAAGACAGAGATCAAATAACCCAGCACTTGGTAATTTTGCTGTTCACCCTGGATGATAGCATAGTTGTCAAACGATGATATGACCCACACCAGACTCAAGGAAATTAAAAACATTGTCTTGCCATTTGCTATCCAGTTTGAATCAAGATTCACAAGGCCAAAATGGGGTCCACAACAATACTGCCTTCTCCCTTTTGCCCTAGGTTTGCATTATATTGATAGGGAGAAGTAAAAAAACCCCAGTTTTTGTCTTTATAGCCAATTGCACATAAAACATGTACATAACTACTCTGTAACAACTACAACATAGTCCACCACTGTTGGGCCTGAAAAATTCCAGTACTGCAAATCTAAAGGGAAAAGGAACCAGCTTATCATGAGTATCTCGATAGTAAAGAATCAGAGATGCACCACTGGACCATAAAGCTCACACTGGCCTTGGAGGCAGGAAAAAAACCTGCTGGAGCGAGCTCAGTAACTTAAATATAACCTTGTAGGATGTGAGGCCCAGTGTTTATGGACTTGTGTGTTCCTCATTCATTGTACCATGCCCCGCATAGTCCCAGATACACAAACGCACAGAGGGCATTGGTGTCTTGGCAGGAAGATAGGGCAATAAAAGCAAATTACAGAATGAAAAGGGAGAGAGAACAACTAAAAAATGAAGATATCCAGAAATTCTATCACCGTAAAAACAGCCAGGGAGAAAACAAATAAACTACCTGCTCCAAAGCCAAATATACTGCCCTGCAAGAGAAGTGACAGCTGCAACTGATGGCTACCTGCAGAGACAAAAATGAAAAATAAAGAATAGCTTAAGTTCTTCTCACTAATGGAAGGCCACCCACAACCAAACAAGCCAGCTGCATCGGTACTGCTGCTAATTCCTTCTTCAATGTCATTTCAAATCAGGCTAAAACCTGGAGCTGACTATAGTGCCAGCAGCAAAGGATTCTACAGAGCACAAGCAGCTGGCAAGACACTGGCACTGGATATCCTTTAAGGCAATAACATCAAATGCACTTTTATTTTTTTTCCTATCTACACAAGTATTTTAACATGTGAATTCTTTCAGTGTCTCAACTTACTATTAACCTCAAAACTCATAATGAAACTTTATTCACATCTTTGGCATTTGACTTATTTTACAGGACAGTCCATTGCCCTCTAGGGCATCATCTCAAAACCATGAATGAGGTTAATATCAGCAATTTATAACCAAAGACCTGTCCTAGCATACACCTACACATGGCATTTTGTTGCCTTCTGAGAACCTACAGGATGCTGTGCTGGAGTTGGAATGAAACTCAATGTGTTTTCACAACAAAAGGATAGACTCCTGGGATCATTCACTAATTGGATAAAAGCATAAGAACTACCCTATTACCATCCCTAGAGGAAACTCATTAGCAACCTAATGAAATAAAGTGATGACAGGAAGGTATTTTCTCATCATCTTTTAATGCTAACAGGCTTCAAAGCCATTTTGCTTCCTCACCCTCTCCTGTGGTGCCCAAAAACCCCATGGCATCTCTCAGAGCATCACAGGCAGTCCCCTCTCCTGCATACTACACAGCATCAGGGAGCAGTTTCAGAGCATAGAGGGATTCTAAGATGTTCAGCTCATCATCTTTGATGAATCTAAGCAATTGAAGCTTAATCCCTGCCCCACTTGGAAAGCGTTCCCCAGCGGGTCAAGCTTCCTGATGAGTCACACAATTTAGAAGGCATATAATCTGGCTATTAGGGTCTTTGCTTCTTGTTTTTATGAAAAGCCAAACTCAAAAACATTTGAAAGAAATCAGAAATATTGAAAAAACTTTTACAATTTTGAAATATTTTGAAGTTAGTGAAACTACAAATATTGAAGTGAGTACTATATAAGCACAGTGCTTCTTATAATTATGCAAATGATAATTTCTTTTTTCCTCCTGTAAAAAATGTTAGATCCTACCCCCAGACACTCATGTATCTCACAGCCCTAATCAGACATATTTTACACCTACATATTAAACACATTTTCCTTAGTAATGGTGAGGGAGGAATGGTAAATTTTTATCCATTTGAAGAGGATAACAAAAAGCAAGACAAGGTATTCACCCACAACATTCTGGTTATCCGTACCTACGTGTCTCACCACTAAACACCTTCCTCCAAGTCCTCAGACATTCAAAAAGAGCCTACATCTCTCCACCAAAGGCTCTTACATACAGTCAAACAGCCAAAGCCATCAATATGATTTATCTCTGCAATGTATCTATAGCCTAGCTGAGGCTATAGGGCAGCCATCAGCACTGTTCCCGAATGCCAATGAGCAAACTCATTGCTGGTGGCATATATCTTATCAGCAGCCTGGGAGAATAGTATTCTTTATCTTCTCATATCTCATGTTTATCCACAAAGGTGCACAGGAGGAGCAATGATGCATTAAGTTAGTATGCCTCAAACCTAAGTACAATTAGACACCTCCATTCTCTCTGACTACATGGCCATTTGTCTACAACAACAGGGATTAGTGTTAGGTAATCTGTAGGTCCAGTGAGCTGTAAAACTTTCTAGGCAGAATTTGAAGATATAACCCCTCAAAAAAAGGGTAGACAGACCAGATAATAAAATAGCATTTCTCATTATGAACTGCACATTTTGAAGTTAACTAAGCTTTCAAACAGATGTTAAATGGAAGGGGATTCTGGCAGTGCCATTCAGAGCTCCATTTGAAGGGAAATCCAGGACTGACAGGTTCAGGCTCATTACCAAGCCTTTTTCTAGCAAAAGTGTTTCAAACCACCAAGCTTCCTCAAAAATACAGCATAGAAAGTATTGAGGAAATACCAGGCTCAATCCCAGAGTACAGACTCAGCCCTGTGCCAGCTTATTTTGCCAAGAGTGAAGTAGTTAGTGACCATTAGTTCCTTAGAACCAGCTAATAAATCTTTCCATTCCCCACCTTTCTGCTGAGCCATTTCAGTAAGGTAGTTGGAGGTGCTGAGACACTCAGAAGAACCACTTAGTGCCCTGTGGCAACCTCAGGTTACCACAGCTCTTTAAAAAACAAACTCTCTCATTTGCTCAATGCACAAATAATTCAGAGGCAAAACTTGGATATTATTGTACTCTAAACAAGATCAAATTATAATATTAATGGACAGCTGTCCTCTGTCTCTCCTCCAACTTTCAGGTTTTCTCTGAAAGTTGCAGGTTTGATTCTCTTCTATTCCCTTCTCATTTAACCTGGATGAGAGGCCTTGCTCTTAAAGCTATGGCTGAGGATCTATTCCCAGTTTGTCACACAGACTCCATCTGCCATCTTAAATAAGTTACTTTATCTTCCTTTGTCTCTAATTCTCAAAGAGGGTTTACAAAGAATCAGGTCCTACACTGCCTGTGTTAGGTAGATATTACCACTTACAGATTACAGCCTTACAGATGGAAAAAACTGAGACAGAGTATGATGGACAAGCATTAGACATTTCTGTTTGGTGTTAAAAAACAAACAGCCCCTTCCTTGACACTACACTGTCTCCTATTCCATTTGTGGGTCTCCTCTGCAGATCAAGATAGGGGGTGGGGTCTTTTGTGACAGAGAAACAGTTCTGGTGAAATTTAAGGTGGAAAACCTTACTTTTCTTCCTAACCACAGTCACCCCAAACCCAGAGTTATCTTCAGAGAAGGATTCAGGCACAGTCTGGACAGGGAAAGGATCATGGCCAACCTGTGGCACGTGGCAACCAGCACACATTAGACAAGGTGATGCTAGTGCGAGGGCCACATGCATCTTAACCTTCACCAACAAAATCCTCTGTGAATTCATTTACTGGCAAAACACAAAAGACAAGTTTCCAGAGAGGCAAAAAACAAAAGTCCTTATGAGCTGGCTGAGATGCTATCAACTTCCCCGTTGGCAGCATAGGATGGGTTGCATGTGCATCAGCAACGGCCTTACCAGAAGCTCAGCACCCTGAGGGACAGTTATGGGAGAATTCAAGGACTGGCACAACAACAAGGGCACCAGGGAAGCAGTTATACCCACAGGCCAGCACATCCACAGTGAGAATAGCAGGAAAAGACAAAGAGTGCAATATAGACAGAAACAAGAAGTGAAACCAGAGAGACTTGGTGGCTTTAGATGGGTCTGCAAGCCTCGGACTCAGCTCTTGGTACAGCACTTCCCATCAGACCGGAGGACTTAAAAAATGAGCAAACACATTAATATTTTATTTGCACAATTATGTATTTGCTCCTAAGAAAGGACAATTAAATAAAGGGAGAAAAAACACACATCATACACTGGAATTAGCAATAGAATGACATCCCTTCATCTTACATTCCTGGGCATTTATACAGAGCATGCACTGAGGCTTCCGAACACACAGCCCACCCTGGTACACTTTCCTCAGCCCACACAAGGTCCAGAAATTATTTAGTAGAAAGTACAGATGGTTTTCCCACATAAATGCAATCTGCAAAACACACAGCAGAGTCCTCTATGCCCAAGTGCTCTCATACATCTTTCCTCATCCTGAAGCTACTCACTGTGATGTCACCTTACCCATACACAGCCATCAAATACCCAGCACTAACCTACATGGAGGCTTCTACAGTCCCTGTACACATACATATGCATGAGTGTGGTCTTCTCTCAATATACTCTTACACATTTTTTTTGTATACACCCAGTCCCAGACAGCTTTTCAAGTTAAGAGCAACAAATGGTCAAATCATTCAAAAACCTCAAAGTGAGGGGTAAGATCAAACACTTGGGGCATGCAGTTGAACAGTATAATTGAGTTAATGCATCAGTCTCACATGCAGAGATTTAAAAAACAAACAACTTTGTAGATAGTGAGACATAAAAAAGAGCTCCAAATTTCCACATCTGTGTTATTCCAAGGCAAAATTCCTCATCGTCAGTTCTGTAACTGGAAGAGGTTGACACAAAGCTGTGAGCCTCCCTTG